>NC_056477.1:4859390-4965519 GCF_008729295.1 Plectropomus leopardus | reverse complement strand
CCCCCCCCCCCCCCTCCTTTTTTTAATTTATTTTTTTTATTTTTAAATATTCAACACATAAAAACACAGTACACTAAACACACAACACAGAATAGATTTTAACAATAAAATCCACATACTTATCATACTTTAAATCTTTTTATCTTTATATTCAGTATAATAAATACATCTTCAGTGGTGGTGGTATGAAGAGGAAAAGTTTTCTTAAACTGTGTGCCTTTATCCTCCTATACCATGGCAGGCTTTTCCCCTTGTTTTCAACCAATGACCGGCCATACAGACTACTTTATAAAGAGCACACCTTGGCCTTTAATGCTTTTATCCCCTTAGCCATCATACCTATTACTATGATTTTCAAAAAAATCTCGGACAGCATAATATGCATTGTTTAATAAACAAGTCTGATAGTACCAATAGTCATACCTGAAAGATTATTGTGTTGTTAAATTGAAGCCCAAATAAAACAACATTTTGCAAGTTAAAGTCCTTGCCATCATCAATTTCTAGTTTATAAAATACAGGCAGACATTAATTTAAGAAAAAGTAATAACAGTTATGGACACAAAGACACACTGGGGATGGGAATCACCAGAGACCCTTCTAAAGGATATTATCATGATAAACAAACATGCACTGCAATTTATTACCCCCTTTTAAACTGCAATTTATTTATTTATTTTTTGTCAATCTAACATGAAGTTTTCAGCCTGATCATCTCACTTCAGTCATTTTCATTTATATTTCAGCAAAATATTTCTAGTGGACTAAGAAAGCAATTCATTTTATTATTGGATTTGCAATATAAATAAATGATACAATAAAAAAAGATACTTGGCATTTGTATATCAATAAAATATTGTCATGCAAAAATCAAATATGCTGCATTAATTTTTCCATTACCTCTTAACATATACTAAAACAAAAGCATAGATGGGATTTAAAAGACTGGAGACAACTGGAGTGAATGACCTAATGAGCTTGTTCAGTTATCAGCAGGCAGGATTTGTCTATAGTGAGATCCTTGATCAATAAGTAGTAGAACTGCTGTTTAGGTGGCTCTGGTCTTACTTTTTGCTGGGAGGCCTACAAAAGAATTTCATAACATAAAACAGTGCAATATCACGAACACAAATTAACATTTTCTCTTCATCCTTCTCGGTCTCTGCCATGTGAAACACATCATTCTCATGTCATAATATTTTCTTTTTTTCCCCAACATCCTGCTGTTCTGTCTCTCAAACTAATGATACAAAATGAACCCGAGTCACTACCAATTCTCCATCCAAAGCCCAAAACTGGCCTTAATTTTGGGTCTCCACCTGTCAGTGACAGGGGCTGACACAGACCATCCCCTTCTCAAAAGGCTGCGTGCGTGAACGCCTGATTCAGAGATGTTTGACGCAGCTGCCACAGCCTGGCAGTGTTCCTCTCAGCTCCAGTTACATTTGTACCCCTCTGTGTGGCATGTCTGTCATGGGTGTCCACATGGGACAAACAGGTGCTCACAGCTGTCTGCTGGCTGACACAGCGCTGTATGATTATATAACACAGTATGCCGTTGTAAGTTGGCAGACCTTGTTCTTATTGTCTAAAGCTATGGTTCGTACAGAGTTTGGCAAAAGAGCCTTTATGTATGCAGCTCCATATGTGTGCAGTCTTCTGCAGAAAGACTTAAATCTGCACTCTTTGGTTCCTCCAGGCTGTTTCAAAGTACTGTTGCAGGACTTCCTCTACATACTAATGTCAGGGAGTATATTAGCTGGTCTTTTAATTGTCCTGTGTTTATGGTTTATTTATAGCATATATGAACATACTTTTCAGTCGTTTCTTGTGTTATTTTGTGTTCTTTTTGGTGTTTTATGTCATTGCTTTGGAGTTGTTTATTTTGATTTTGGATCCATGTTGTCTGAAATGTAAGGCATGTGTTTGTGTTTACCTGGTCTGTATGACACCTCTGACACATATTTTATAAAAGCGGCAGTCGTCATATCCCAAGAGTTGGCTGCAAATTGATGTATGTGGTTCTAGGTACATGAATTTAGGGCCGTTTTATGTCTTTGAGCGCCCAAATTGAGCTTCTGGGATTAGATCTGCAGATTTATGGCAAGGCTTACTCAGTCAGAATAGTGTTTGTCTTTGAAATATTCATTGGCCTTTCAGTGCGCTCTGCATCAGGTGCAGCCATGAACGTGCACATCCGTCAGTATCACCTAAAATCCCCTAAAAAGTTTTTAATAAAACAACTTGTGACAGTTCTGACTCTACATAAGCGCACATTTGAAAGAGTCTGTTGTTGTTGTAACTGTTATTTGACAAGTCAGACTCCAATGTTTATTTTCTTCTGCGGCAGTCTCCACAGTCAGGTTGTCATGAGGGGATTAGGCATACTTCGTCTTTGTAAAAAGGAAATCGGAATGAAACCAAAAACAGCAGCGGCACACACGATAATATCTGGTGCCAGTTTGCCATGCCGGCCTGATCCTCTGTGTGTGTGCTGTGAAAACAATCGGCATTGTGGGTGTTTTGTCCCACCCACTCGGCAGAACCTGGAGCCCCACTGAAGCGAGGGGACTGGGAAAAGTTCATACATGCACAAATCCTAAGCTGCACACACATGCACTTTGCAACGCCTGTATTTTCTGTACATACATGTGCACACAGAGTACAATGTCGGGCTCTGAGCTGTGAAAATCTTGATAAGTTCATGACCGCACAAACAGCAGCACGTCTCCCTCTCTTTACTGTCTCCTCTGCTGACCCCTCTCTCTGTCCTCTGTCCACTCCATCTCCTCCTCCTCTTTTATTCTCTTGTCATTTCACCTCCACCCTCTCTGTCCTCTCCCACTTTATCTCCTCCTATTCTGCTCCTCCACTTGTCCTCGCAGAGTGCACCTGAGTGACCCCGTTACGTTGGCAGCTGGGAGGCAGATAGCCAGCACACCCGCCGGCCTCAGTATCGCCCTCTTATCTTCCTTGCTAGACCAAATATCTCTCAGAGTGTACAGGCAGACACAGTGAGATAGCAGGTTGCATTCACACGAGCGCAACCAACATAAATACATAAACAACACACAAACATCATCGTCACTGCTATCTCCCATCAACTTCTGTATCCCTGTGCCATCACCCTCATTACTCGTGGCATCTTAGTCGTGTCATGTTCCTGTCGTAGATTAGTTGATGAAGCTTTAGATCAGATGGAGCAGATGATTTTTGTTCCCTACACTGTGGTGCAGACAGTCTCTGTGTTTAAAATGAGCCTACGTGTCCCTGTCCTGTCATTTACTGTCACCTGCAGTACCCGTAATGATACACTAGGTGTCAGTGTATGGCTGTGGTTAACCATAGTCCTTCCTGGCTGTCACTGAACACAACACACTGAAACTGCTGTGGATGGATTTGCAGTGAAGTCTCTTCAAACACACTTGTTGCTGCAGCAGAGGTCTTTCCTGTAAAATAATGGACTTGGGACTGGGTCAGCAGTTGAAATTCACGCTGTAATTTTGTTGTGTGAAAAGAGTGATTTTTATACTCTTGATTTTGGTAGAGTACTTGCAAGAGTTGGCTTGTAAGCTTTTTGCAGGGATAAACTCTTTGCACTGTCAAATTGCCTGAAGCACCCTTTCCTCAGTTATGCGTGGTGTACGAATTCGGGGTCGACTGATATTGGTTTTTCAGGACTGATACAATATGGATTATTAGAATTTAGTGAGTCCGTTTTGCATTTTCAATCAAAATGAAAATATTTCTGTTGAAATTTAGAATTTGGATTACAACAAACTCCAACACAAAACTTTGTTTAAATGCCTTTAGCAAAAGTTTAATCAAAACTGAAACTTAAACATCATGTACAGCAAGTTCCCAGCAACTCTTTTTTTTTATAAAGTTAAGTGAAAATCTAAGTAAAAAACGAATGAATAAAAACAGCTCCCTGAGGTTTTACAAAATAAAAGTTCCTCCCATGCTGGCACTTTCTTTACATGTATTGCAGACTGCCTTCCCTGCTGTTGGTTGACTGTAATATGCACACTTTTTCGTTAATTAATTTTATCTGTGATTATTAAAATAAAACAGTGATACAGATAATCGGCAAGATGCCAAATATCGGCCGTGATAATCGGCCAGGCTGATAATCTGTAGACCCATAGTACCAGTTCACGTAAACAAGTGAAGTGTTGTTTAAAGCAGGTTTAAAAATGCAGAAGTTACAAAGTGCCCTACAGGAAAAGGAAAACAGAAAAGGGAGATCAGGAGACACTATTTAAAACAAGGAAGAAGAAGTTTAACAATGGAGTGTATTTATTCCACAGAAACTTAAAGAGACACAACGTCTGGCCCATGTCAGCTTTTGTGTCTTAACATGACGACAGTCCATCTGGAGAAATAGTTAATTGCAAAAAAGTATTTGTCTTTCATCTATCTTTGACCCCATTATAAATACAGCTTTTTTACGAATTTGTGTAAAAAATTCTAATCTATCTGACTCTTGCAAGTCATTTGGAATCAAATTTTGTATCTGTAGCAGACCTAATGTTTGGCTGATATCAGACATAATTGTCAACTCGTTACACTCCATTTCTATCGATCCAACTCGAACGCCGTGGAGTGGGTAAATTCAAATATGTGGACTTAGGCAAAACCACTAGGTCATTGTTAATCGGTATTTAATTCCTGCTTTACGTCATCTTATTGCCATCTTTAAGATGTACCTTTATTTTGAAATTACCGTGCCACGTCTTAGTCATTTCCACCCCTGTGCTAATAGTGCTAGTTATCTAGCCCCGGGCAGATAATAATCTTAATTTGTGTAGAACTTTTCAAAAACAAGTTTACAAGGTGCTTCACAGACATAAAAACAGAAAATATACAGTACAATTATAAGATTCAAATAAGTTCAATGCAGCTGAGAAAAAAGAAAGAAAGAAGATAAGAGACAATGATTAACAGAAAATAAACAAATGAATCAAAGCATAATGGTAAGAAAACAAGTAAAAGACAGTGAGGATATTTACTATTTCAAAATCGTGTCATGACAAACTTTGTGATATCAGTAACGTCCAAAAAATCTGTTTAATACCGCATCATGATGAAACTTGTGATTTACTCTATGAATAATCAGTCAACATATATGACATACCTTTTTAATAATTCTTGTTATCTATTTGAAGATGTATTTCTAAGCCCTATTTTCATTTTACACGAAGCAGAGCACATCTTCCAAATAACCCTTTTCTGAGCTGAGATATGATGGATTGGTTGCTTCCAAAAATACCCGCAGATCCATTTGAGCTGTTGTTATTGTGCGGCTCTGGCACTTTTAGGACAAGGCCTGGAGGCGTACGAATGTTTCCAATCTGCCTTGATGTACCTACTACCTCTCAGAGTTCCTTTCTCACTGATTGTCTGTGATTGAAACCTGAGAGGGACTTTGTTTCCAGCCAAGTATTGTCTTGCTGTAGGGAGAAA
Source organism: Plectropomus leopardus (assembly GCF_008729295.1). Taxonomy (NCBI): domain Eukaryota; kingdom Metazoa; phylum Chordata; class Actinopteri; order Perciformes; family Serranidae; genus Plectropomus; species Plectropomus leopardus. The sequence goes on along the minus strand of NC_056477.1, from coordinate 4,960,053 downwards.
AAAACGACAACCAAGCCCTCAATCAGAGACCTCTGCAAACACACCAACTAACTTCTCAGCACTGATGCAGAACTATTCAATTAAATCTCATACTATACACACACCGAGCCATCCTCGGAGGTGTGTTTCCTCCTCTGAGCGAGCCTTAACCACACTCTGCAGCTCTCTCTCGCCGTCTCTCCTCCTGAGGTGTTTGCATAGGGAAATGGTCCGTGAAATGGCTTTGATGGAATCAAACTCCATATTAAGACAAATACATATTTCATAGAAGTTGATGGACTGATTGATGGCTGTGTCTTCATTTCCTCTGTGCATCACAGCCAGAGAAGATCTTTATCAGAAACAGTAATATGAAGGATCATGGCTCGGCTTGTTTCAGAGAGGAGCTGTTCTCTTGTCGTGTTGTGACTTTGGATGATTCTTGGTGTGAGGGTCTTTATGTGTAAAATAAGCATGTTTTTTGTGTGTTTGTGTGCTCGTACAGCACCTGTTGTCTTGATAAAAGCCACAAGGGGGCACCAAACTGCCACATGTTGATGTTGTGGTGTGTCCTGACTGAAAGCTCACTCTGCTGTTGAAGGCAACAAACACACTTTTGAAAAACTCACTGAAGGATGACCAAAAATGCGGCAGCAACAGTGTCCTGGATCCACGGCCAGTTGATGTGGCAGCAGACTCACATCGGAGAGGGTGGAGGGCGGTTCACGTTTTTTAACCAATGCAAGTGTTGTTTTAGCATAACAAGGCTGGCTGACAACCCCCTCTGACCTACCCCACCTCGCCCACTTGCACCACCTTTCATTAACCTCAAAACCCAAATCCATCCAACTGGACCAGTGATGGCAACTCGCTGCCGATGCTGGCGGTCACACCCCTCTGCACAGCCATAATGGGCCGTGGCACAATTGGGGGCCACGTAACCAACAACATTCCCCGTCCTTCCAAGAGGCCGGTTGCCTCTTGCCTGTTACCAGTAACGCCGTTTGTCCCTGTTTGTCTGCGCTCACCAAAAAGGAAAGAATGTTTTCCCCCACAACATGGCTGTGTGGGGATTAAGGCCCATTCTGAGTGGCCCCGGGTCGTGCGGCAGATGTTAGCCAGGATAGTGCTCGTTGCCGTGCCGACAGTGAGCCGGCGGGATCGGCCCGCCCAGACGACGTTAAGCCTATGTACACGTACGGGAGAGCAGAGGGGGGAGGAGTGGGCCGGTGGAGGGCCTGTCACACATTGGTGGGAAATTTGTCACAGTGGTCACACACTAATTCATCGACACTGTCTCTGATCATCATCACACATGCACGTGCACAGAAAGAGCTTCGTCTCATGCTGGACATGAGGACAGGAAATAAGTGCCCTCAGTATCTATCTGTGAGTGGACGTTATTACTTAAATATGTTTATTATTTCTGATTAGCCTTGGTTAGACTACATAAGGTACATTTACACTGTAAAAACACGTGTGTTGTTGGATCAGCTTCACTGCGTTCTGTAAGGTGTGTACGTCAGGTGAGCTTCTAAACCAACAGGTGCCCATCATCTGTCAAACTCGCTCCCCTGTGTTAGAAATCTTTTACCTCCCAGCTGATGTTTTAATGTGATGTGTTGTTTTAAGTGCTAAGACCTCAAGTGCTTGACACACAGCCCGTGACTAAATGTAGAGATGGCATCGTTGATGAGAGAAAAATCATTCGTGGCAACTATGGACGATTCTGTTGTGTTTCAAAGAAGTTTTTCACCAATATAAAAAGAGCCCTCACATAAAACTAGACTTTCTCTGCTCGGGGTTGACAGATTATCAGCCTGGACGATTGTCAGGGCCGATATTTTGCATTTTTCTGATTATCTGCATCAGCAATTTATTTTAATGAGCACCAACAAAATTAGTTAGTGAAAAAAGTGTGTCAGTTCATGTGTGTCACGTGTGTCGTTCAATTTTCACTGGACTGTATGCAGGGAACTTGCTGTGTATGATGTTGAAAGTTTCAGTTTTGAAACTAAAGCTAAAGGCATCTAAACAAAGTTTTGTGTTGGAGTTTGTTATATTCCAAATTCTAAATTCAGACTGACATTCGTTTTTAGTGTAAATGCGTATCGGTTCCAAATATCTGTTATCGGTCTCATTAAGTATTAATAATTGGTATCGGCCCTGAAAAAACAACATCAGTCGACCCCTAGAAAGATGCAAATACTTTTAAGACTAGTGCTTCATGACCAGAGAAAACAGAGAGAAGGGAGGTAGAAAACCTACAACTACCAGAATGCATCTTATCAGATGAAAAAACGTTCTTGCTGGTGGGATGATATAATGTGGACTGGTCCATGTGTAGCAATGGCAGCTGACTAAATCTTGTATTACAGTTAAACGGTAAACTAAAACATGTTTCTGAAAACATCTGAGGTGAGAAATGTGTAACTCAGTCACAGATTCCTGGTTTATATTTGATCAGCACATGTGATCTACATTTTTCGTCCAATGGAGTTTCGCGGGGGTGAGGGGGGATTTCCAGGCATTGGTTAGATGGAGGAAAGTTTACCACAGTTCATCTACACAAACTACCCACTATGTTTTGATGCAAAAGTGGTCGAAAATTAGTGAAGTGTCCCTTTAATGCATAGATTTTTAACTTTTGGCAGGATTAAAGGAAAAAAACGAAACCTGATCACAGCAGCTGGACAGTAGATGTAAGAAAATACTCTTTTTATCCCTGAAACTAATAATGTGTCATTGACATTTTGCTAATACAGATGCACAACGGCAGGTGAGAAAGTCTAAGTACATGAAAGAAAAGGATTGAAAAGGGTAATTTTAATAGTAATTTTTTAGCTTGTTTTGCATGTTTTCGTATTTCCTACAGTCTGCGCTGTAACCATTTACCCTAACTGCAGTGAACTCTGTTTGAATTGTAGGCGTGGGGTGAGGTTGTATGGTCGTTTGATGTGAAAGACGAGCCTGTTCCTTTTACGTCAGACAGGTCTAACTGCAGGGTGAATGTGTTTAACATGGGGGCCCAGCACAGGCCCCTGTGGTACTTGTAACCGTCAGGCTCAATGGAAAGAGGATACAGGGTCTGACAAGACATGACTTGACCCAGCGGTAGAGGCAGAGCCCCGCTATTGTCCTGAATAAACAGCAGAAATCAGTGTTGGAGAATTTCCCCTTCTCTGTTTGTGTGTGTGTGTGTGTGTGAGAGAGAGAGAGAGATAGAGAGAGAGAGTGTGTGTGTGTGTGTGTGTGTGTGTGTGTGTGTGTGTGTGTGTGTCTGACAAAGTGCAGGGAACAAGGAACTCCTTCGGGGCAAGCGGAGCACAACACTGACAGAAGCAGTGTGTCTAAGTCGGTGGACACAACTTCCACAATGACTGTACTCTCTAAGGAAGACTATTGGGCAGGACAGGGCTGTTTTCACGCACGGCTGGGTGTTTGGGCGTCCTGACAGATGGAGAACAGCCAGATGTGTGTGTGTGTGTGTGTGAGTGTGCATGCACGTGCGTGTGTAAGGTTTCCTTATTTCGTGCTCTCATTCTGCTGATTTCAAACCTCAGCAGCAGCATGACTGACCCTTTACTGCAGGCGACAAATGACTAGACTCCACCATGATGGGAAGAACTTTTCCCAAATGTGTGTCTTGACACCGTAGAGGTGCAAAGGCCAAACTAATTTTAAAGGGTTGGCCGCCATCTTGGCTTTCTTTTTCACAGTGTATGTACTGTTATGGCAGTTGCTCAGCAGGTAATGGTATAATGGCAGGTATTGTACATAGTTTCAGAAACTATGTACAAATCACTGAATAATCCTCAGATCTTTTTATGAGCAGATTTGTTGGCGCTACTTTCTTCACCAGAGATAGTCCTAATGAAAGACTCTGTTCTGTCACCAACCAGCTAGAGTATGTCCTTTAATAGCATGGGCAACTTTATACAAAAAATACTATATCTTGTGATTCTATTGTTGGTATAAAGTGATCACACATACTGTTCAAGCTAGACACTCAGTTCACAAATATGGATTGATTTATAGGTATTGGCTTCATAAAAATCCAACCAGAAAGTGTCAAATCCCTGCACTTTAGGGCTGTCATTCGGCAAAGATGCGTGTAGTTTAATAGGCTTCTACTGAAATACTTAGAATAAATAACAGTCATGATAAATGGTTTGTTGTCATCTGTTAGGTAAAATGCCCAAAATGGCAGATTGCAATCAAAATTTTTAGATGAGGTTTGGATTATGGCAATCACTAATAATATATTGTTAGCTGCTGTCATAGACTTTATGAAGGTCACTGCAGTCCCAAAATAGAAAACAATGAAACCCCCACCGTCCAGACTAAAGATCATGTGACAATGATAAGGTGTGATAGACAACTGCCAAGTAAAGGAAAGAGCTGAGAGTCGACGCTAGAAAGGATTTCATTTCTACTTCTAGACAGGAGCGTACTGCAGCAGGGGGAGCAGGGAGATATGACACCGGCGTCCATCTCTGAGGTCACGGCAAAGGGGACAAACTTCTTGGTCCGAGTGCCATCGACATCCGACCACTCTGTGCCATGTCAACCTGTCAGAGAGGGAGAGAGGCGGAGGGAGGCACTGCCTGCTGAGAGGTGTCCGAGGTGTCATGGCCTCGTCTGGGAGGTGACAGACGGCGTGTGTGTGAGTGTGTGACGGGGGAATAAGACCGCTGAGAAGTCTAGGGGACGTTCATCGTGACCTTTCGTTTTGCCAGGGTCCATCTCGCTCTGTGCATCTGACAACAACTTTAAAGGACCCCGTCTTCCTGAGCCCTTGACAGGTGTGTGTGTGTGTGTGTGTGTGTGTGTGTTTTTTGGGACCTGAGAGTGCATTGAGGTTGTGTACACCGATTGTGGAAAGCATTGTCTAAGCTGTAGGTTTCTGTATGTGTTTGTACATGCCCAAAAATAGAGCTAGAGGACATTTTTGTCCTAAAATAAAGACTTTGCAGACACTTAATGTTCCCCAGCTGCATTCCTTTTGATTCATAGGGAAAGTAGTCATGTGTCACCCAGTTAGATCTGAAAATATGCTCGCTCTATACAAAATAAAATGACTGTTTATTTAAATGGAGTCTGGTGGAATTGGCAATGCCAATTTCTGGGCTTTTTGTAATTAACCCTTTGAAACTGGCATCCCTTCCTGTGCTGCTTTGAGACACCTTTCACAAGCATTTAAACATCTGAACCCTTAGCCAGTTGGTTTGATTTCTTTTGGAAACATGGGAAGAAAGGCAACTAGGAGCTCAGAAAGAAATGAAAAATAATTATCAGAATTATTAGAATTTTTAAGCAGTTTATTGAGGTAATTTTATTTAATTTTATTTTTTTTCGGAAGTGAGAGTAATCTTACTTTTTTAAAAAAAAGTATATCTCTGTAGGGATCCTTCCAATAATGTGTTCAGACACTCACAGTCTGATCCTGTCAGTGGAAAAAACAAGTACTTTTAGTGGATGTAAATTGATGGTGCCCACGGGCCCATAGTAGTTACATTACAGCCTGTTAAAGGCCACTGGATGCAGTGGTCTCACTCAACACTGGACCAATTTAAAAAAAAAAAAAAAAAAGGTCTTTCAAATATTCATGGGAAAGTACGATCCAGGTTGAAAAAATGCTTGCCCCTTAAAGTTATTTGACGAAGCGTGAGGCGCCGGTTAGTGTGTGTGTGTGTGTGTGTGTATGAACTCTGTACGCCTTCAATATGCATTTGTATATGTGTACTTAGGTTGGTTTTTGTCTTTTTGCTTTTTGAGCCATATGTTTTTACATGTTTTGTGCATGTGTCTGCACACAGAATAGATTTATTTCACTCTGTGTTTGTGAGTCCATTTGTGCGTTTACCGTTTATACGTGTGTTTGTGGTCAGGAGGTGAGGGGCGAACAACAGGGCACCAAACAGCTTTAGGAGAAGAAAATCCAACAACATAAACAAAACCGCGGTCAGTGTGACACGCGTCACCTTCGCTGTGACAGGGGACAGACACCGGAGAGGCACATAGTCCCCGAGAATCTCTTTGAAGTCAGCCAGAAATTGTGCCGCTGGTTTGGAAGTATTGTCTTTCCTGCCCTTGGGCGTTGTTGTAGGGCAGATGCACTCAGCTTTTAGAGAAACACTTGCCAGGATTAGGCCTATTAGCTGAACAGGGTGAATGACAACTATCACTGGTTTAGTGGAAATTTTAGATTCTTGTAACATTTTGTAGGTGTGATTAAACCAGAGGCCTGCCTCGTCTTTTCCAACAAATCGTCTGACTAATCAAGACTTGACTCTCCACCAAATGTCTCTTTTTCTCAGTTTTGTCTTGCCTGTCTGTCTCAGTCATTACTGGAGCTGTGTTTGTGTTTCTGCTCCGGGCGTTGGGTAAATACCTCTGCTGGAGTATTTTTTCCGCCCCCCACTTCCCACCTTCCTCCCTCCATTACCCCCTCTAATGACGTTTACACATCTGCTTAGAAGAGCTTCCACTCATCTCTCCGTCACCCCGTGTCCATCTTTCCCTCCCTTTGTTGCACATGGACATGCTGAGGCTGCAAGATTATTTTTAAGAATGACATTTTCGATTATTTGACTACAGAATTTATATTCTAACAGGGCAATTTAGTAGCACATAATGTTCATACTCCCCTGACCAACAAAAATGAAAGAGTTGCGAGGAACAAAGATATTCACACGCCCATAAAAGGCGACAGATGAGAGAGGGAGATTCATGACTACAAAAGGACGTCAGTACTTCTCTTTGGTTCCAAAATTACATCTCTCTCATTTCTCAGAACTGCACTATTGTGGCCACATGTTCAAAAGTCATAATAATCATTTTTCGGTTCTACCTTTTAAAGTTTTAGTGTGGAGAAATTAATGATATCCAGCGGTGATGTTGCAGAACTCAAACTCTTCTGTTGTGCCAGGCATGTACAAGAACTACTGTGGCCAATGTGAAAACACAACAAATGTGAATAGCCCTCGTTAGAGCAGGTGTTTGGTTTGTCTGTTTTGGGCTACAGTGGAACAACATGGTGTACTCCGGAGAAGAGGACCCGCTCCATATGTAGACACAGTTGGCTCATACATAGTTAAGGAAACTACAGCAACTTATTTCTTATTTGTTTTCCTTGACTATAAACTAATAAAAACATAGTTTGTATATTTTTACCATTTCTGCAAGTAGGTGTACCCAAATCATACACACTGGACCTCTAAAAAGGTTAAATAAGTCCTTAGCTGTAAAATAATCAGTTGATGAACTGATTTGTAGAAAATGTGTAAATATTCTAATAATTGCTTAACTTATTAGTCCTTATTTTAAGCAAAAATGGCAAATAACGTCAAATCCAGCCCCTCAAATGTGATGATTTGGTGCTTTTCCCTGTCGCAAATGATCGTAAACTGGATATTTGGGAGTTTTGTACTTGTAGGCATGATGAAACAAGGTTCTTTAGGACACCACTTTGGCTCTTGGAAATTATTATGTGCATTTTTCACATTTTTCTGACATTTTATTAACAAAACCATTAATAGATTTATTTAGAAAATGATCATCTGGTTAACCCATAACAAAAATATTACAAACTCGTTTGTTCTGTTAGCAGTAGTTATGATCCCTGCGTTTCCTTGTCTGATCACATGTATGTACACTGTGGTCAAACTTTTTTTTTTTTAAGTGTTTGCTGTTACTTCTTGTTGTGAATTGTGTCATTATGGGGCAAAAAGTCCCTCTCACTCTTTTTCTCTGGACACCTGAACTTTTCAACTCCTCACCTCCGCATGCCCTCCAAACCTGGAATAGTGCTTCAAGTGATCTACACACATTTGCATGCAACAGTACACACACACACACACACACACACACACACACACACTCATATTCTTGCACACATCACTCGATAAAGAGACTTGCCCAGCGGTCATGTCACTCGAGCTTCGTTTTCCTGCTGATTGACACGGCCTATAAAACACACAGTCACACACACATATGCACATGCATACAGAGTGACTGTACCTGTCACCTCTGCTGAATAGTATTACCTTTACCTCATTTTGTTCTGCCTGTCAATCACTTCTATTCTTCTTCTGCCGACAGCTGAATGGGCTCCTGTGGGACTCTCTCTGTGTGTGTGTGTGTGTGTGTGTGTGTGTGTGTGTGTGTGTGTGTGTGTGTGTGTGAGAATGTGAATGAAAGCCTGCTGCCTGGCGCCACTTCGCCCACCCTCCACTGTCCTCCGCCAAACCCTCTTTCTTGTAATGGGACAGTTGAGACCATACACTGTACTTGTGTGTGTGTGTGTGTGTGTGTGTGTGTGTGTGTGTGTGTGTGTGTTTGTGTGTGCATGTGCACCGCCGACAGGCCTCACAGCATGTTAACTCTGAAGAAAATAGTTTTCAGTTCGTCCCCTCTTTTTCTCTTCTCAGCGGGTCAAGTTCAGTTACGCCTTAGGTCCTCAACAAACCCGCTGAAGTAGAGTGACAGACAGACAGACAGACAGACAGACAGACAGACAGACAGACAGACAGACAGATGGTAAGAGAGAAACGGTGGAGAAGAAGAGAACTTGACAAGAACATGACTAAGCGAGCCTCCAGACGAGAGGCTACAATGTTTTATTACACCTCACAGTACGCCGCACAACAACGTTGTGTTGATTGTGCACTTTGACTGAAGTTTTACCTGGTTGAAATTGACCAATCAGAGCTCAGCAGGTGAAATTAAGAATGTGAATGTCATCTTCCTACATAGCCCCTGAGCAACATTCAAGAATCAAGGGGGAGATACTCATGTTTGTTTACTGAATACGTCCGGTGGACATTCCGATGTTGTTGTTTTTTCTTGCTTATATTTCATTTTTGTCGTCTTATTTCATTTGCCATGTTTGATATAAAGATCAAACTTAATAACAGTGCCAGAAAATAGTGATGAGCATGAGCTGCATGAGCTGTACAGAAGTAACTCTGAAGTTGAATTTTTTTTTTTATACCATCTTCTTGGCCGTTTCAGTAGTAGTTGTTGAGATATGCTCTGGACCTGCAATTTCATCTGAAAATTCAGGATACAAAAGGTACTCACTTGTTTCTCAAAGCATTATTCACCCATAATGCACTCCTCCTCCAGGTCATGAATCAGTATGTTCTGAATGCATAGATATGATGCACATATTCTTAGATTCACAATGACTTACGCTCTCTGAGAATATCATTATCTGTGCAATCGTTGTCAATTAACATTCATAAATCTGCTTCCTTATAACTCCAGAATGTTCCTGAGAATAATCACTTTAGATACACTGATAACAGGAACTGCAAAGGAATATTTGGGCATGTTGTTAATGGTACCACCTTCCTAAAGAGTAAACGCATGCAAAAAAAACGTTGTACTTCCTGTTTACATTGCTGGAGCATGATTTGGAGCTGCAGAGCTAAAACCTTAAGCATGATTATCCCAACAATAAAAGTAATAAGAAAAGTTTAATAGAAGGAGTGAAAAATCTGTGTTGCACCATCAGTATTTTTTATTTATTTTTTAAAATTTGACCTTTATGTTTTGGTTCTTTTACTTAGAATTTGCAAAAATCTCTTCTCCACCACACAGACTCACATCTTATCTGTTGTCTCAGCGGTCACAGCCCTCCGCGATTTACATTAGACTCCGTTCAGGGATTGATCTTTTTGTTTTATCCGTTTTTTCACCCCTGATTATCTCACTCTTTCTTCAGCGGTGTGCTGTTTTCCGATTTTGTCCACCTTTCTTTGCTCTGATATGACACTGGAAGGGAGAGGGCTTCTCCCTCAAGGATACACTGAAGATAAGAGCTGGTGTGAGTGTGTGTGCGTGGTTTCATATGTATGTAAATGCGTGCATGTGTATATTTCCTCAGGTATCGCACAGTTAAAAGATAGGAGGAAAGTATGCATCGTACTGTATGTGCCTTTCCATGCATGTGCTTGTGTGCCGTTATGAGTTCACATATCAGAAGTTTGAGAGATTGGACGCAGGACTGACTTGAGTACCTGAGTGAGCTTACTGAATACATGAGTGTATGTATTCAAGTAGTCTGACTGAGACTTGGCAGGAACTCCAAGGCACCTCAGATTGGAAAATATGCACTCACAATTACACACTCACACCCTACCTATCTCTCTCTATGTAGATATACTTTCTGGTCGCTCTTTGTATGTTTTTCATGTTTGCAGAGTTTCTCTCAGAGAGTCAAAACAAGACCAGGCAGTCGCTGAGAGAGAGAGAGAGCGTCTGCGAGAGATAAAGGTTGTGAGAGAAAAAAAGCCAGAAAATTTGAAACACTGTCCTTTTTGAGAAAGATGAGACAATAAAGAGTAAAAACTGCAAGAGAGAAAGAAGAAATCAGACACTTAAATACTGTCCTTTTAGAGAGATGAGACAAAGAATGAGGAGAGTAAAAATTGTCAGAAAGAGAGAGTGAATGCTTGCAGAGAGGGTCAGAAAGCTTAATGCATTTCTAATAGGAGGTACCTCAGAAAAACATGAAGGACAAGAAAGGTGGGGACAAAGATAAAAGGCGTGGGACAAGTAGGCAGAGGGATGATAAGTGAAGGTACACAAGGAGAAATAAGAGAGAGAAAAGACTAAACTGGCAAACTTACACAGAGCCAGCTGAGGAGAGAGTACGTGTGTGTGTGTGTGTGTGTGTGTGTGTGTGTGTGTGTGTGTGTGTGTGTGTTGGAGGGTGGGGGAATGAGGCCAGGCTGTGATGGCCTTGTGTCAGTCATCCCATGGCAGCTCTTTAACCCTGTAATTTACCACGTCACTCTTTTCATAGTGATGGGACGACTGCACGAGCTGACAGCACTGCCTCTGGCGTGTGTGTGTGTGTGTGTGAAAAAAGAGAGAGATGGTTAGCGAGAAAGAGTGCATACCGATGAGAAGGAATTCTTGAGATGTCAAACAAAATGTCTTTGAACCTGCCTTCATTTCGACTTTCTCTCTCTCTTGTTGCAGTGCAGCTCCAGATCTGCACCACGGCCCTAAGAGACCCTGAGGTTATCGCCACATTCGAACTCATTTATCACCTGACCACTGTTGCAGCATAAATTACACTGCTGTAAGTACCCCGAAATTATCTCACAGTGACCAGTCACCAGCCACTGGTCGATGATGCTTAGCTAATAGCAGATAAAGATGAATGACGCTTTGCTGAAGTGAAGTGAAATATCTGAGATTCAACAGTTGCCATCTTGAGCTGGTGACGTCATTCGGGGTCTGATTCGGCACAGAAGCGATCCCCGTGTTGGGGGAGTTCCCATCAAGACACCTTCTGTCCAGTCTGACCAATCACAAGCAGTGTCATTGAATGTTAGCACACAGATTGGCACACACAGCTGTCAATCATGGCAGAAAATCCCCTTTGAATAACTAATTTAAAACAAACTTATCAGAAAAATAATCACTCAAACAAACTTCAGGTTTTGGGAAAACTATTCAGTATGTACTTTGAGTTTGAAGTTTATCCCATGTACCATTTACCAACATGGAGGGGGCGGGGTTTATTACCCATACTGCACTCAGCCACCAGGGGGCGATCAAGATGTTTTGGCCTCACTTCGGGGGAGCTGTCATGTCGTCCATCTTACAATCTGCGCTAGAAACATCGAAAACTTTTATGGCAAACAGAAAGTGACGTGTTCTCTATGTAAAAACATCAAGACATAAAATGTGTTGGTCCTTTACGGGGTTTCCACGGTCATGGAAAACCTAGAAAGATCATGAAATAAGTCGAAATCATAGAAAGTTTTGGAAAAGTCATCAGTGTTTTTGTGTATAATGAAATTGTGACAGTAATCTTCCATGAATAAACATCCATGTAACATGAGGGTATATACTCTTTCTGAAGCTGTCAATGTAACATAGTTCTAATATTTGTCAGTGTGTTACTTTCTGTTAACCGTCACGTCCGTTTCATCATTTTCTCACTACGTTTTGTCTCTTCTGTCATTTATGCCTGCTAGCTTAAATTATGTTTGAATCTGATATGTTTAAGAAAACTTCAGGCAAGTTTGTCAAGAAAAAAAGGTTCCTTGAAAAGTCAGGGAAAAGTTTGGAAATTTTGTCCATGAAAATATGCGGGAACCCGTCATTCGCGATTGAGATCGGTCAGCTGAGCATGCGAGACTCAGCTGTCCCATCAAGTAATAAAACACATATTTCACAGGTTTCATAACATTTAGCAAACCCCCATTCAACCTACACAAGGGCCACAGAACGTGAGGAACTCCTCTCGATATCATATGATCCAGAAAAACACCACTAAAGTGTTTATGCTTGACACACGGTGGTTAGCAGGAGTCCTGCCATAGATACCTGTGGCATCAGCTTTAACTTTACAGTTTAGTTTTGGATTTCACAGCGGGCAACTCGAGACAGATGTATCGTACAAGATTGGGCCATATTGTACTTAAGTCCTATTTCTGTATAACTTTCTTTCGTTCACGTTGTGATGTAGAACTACAGTGGAAAGCTCATGTATGTTGCCCCCGAATCTGTACTGGCTTCCAAAATGTGTTTTTTAGGTGGCTACAGAGTAACTACAGTGGATTCTCAAGCCACCTTATCAGCCTGCCGCCCCAAAACCTACTCGTGTCATTTATACCTTTAGGGCAGCACAAGTCAGGCTCGATCCACACGTGATAGTAAATTTCAATGACAAGGACAAAACTTTCATCCATATTTGTCAACCAGATCAAGATTAAATCTCGTTTCAAAGCCCCCTTTCTTACCAATGAACATCAAATTTCAACTCAATCAAGATTTCGACTCTTTTCAAAGCCCCCTTTCATACTAATGAACACTAAAACGACCCAGTATAACCTTCACATTTTAATGAGGTATTAAGAGAGGAACAAAAGTCTCAGTTCATCCCGTCTAAAAGGTTTCCTTTGCATAATCAGAGCAGTTGATGAGACACTGATTGTCCCTCCTGCCTCACTGTACATTTTGCTCTCACCTTGGCCAAGAAGAAGTTTTCAATTTTTCAAGTCTGTGAGAGATTTTGGATGTCCTTAACCAACCAACTGTAATTGTCTTCATCCTCACCATCATCATCTTGTCGTATCTCTCGAGACGACCTGTTTGGCTTCTCCGTCATTCAAAATCAAGACCAAATTAAATCAAACATGCCCAAAGTACAACCAGATAATTTTATTTTGGAGAGGTCAGAGTGTAGCCTTGTTTTAAAAGAAAATTAAAAATATCATCCATATCATCCATCTGTATATGCAGTCTTAGGTGAAGACATGTCAGTCTTCCACCGGCATGTTAGAAAAGTTATTGGTAGGAGTCAAAGAACGATGTTTGTGCTGAATACCCACCTGGACACCCTTCGCAGCCGGACATGTTGTATCCATGTATACATTCAGAGCATTTAAAGAACAATAGCTCTGTGTTAGATTTTGTTAGCTTAAATAAATATCCATTCTGGCTGTTGAGAGCAAGAAAGAGTGAGAGATGGGACCGGATTACGATCCTGATATCTCAGAAAGGCTTTCATTGTTTCTCTCTGTCTCAGCTAAATATTTACCTATAGTTCTGTCCGTGACTTTCTCGTGCTGTTTCTTGCACACACAAACACACATTGAAGCACACTCATACAAAGGCACTTTCTTCTTTCTCTTTGCACACATACAGACACTCACACATGCTCTCGCACTCAGTAACCACCCAGAGGGGACAGTGGAAGAAGAGCAGAGAAAGAGATGCAGAGAGCAGACAAGGTCGTAGTTCCTGTAGACTGTCTTTGAAAGAGGAGTCGTATGTTTTCCCTCCCCTCCTTTGATGTTAAAGCAGCCTCTTTACTAGTGTAAAGACAGGGTACAATAACCTAGACCCCCCCACCCCCTCACACAGCCCTCTGTACGCTGGCCGCACACCCCCACAAAGCTCTGCGGGGGGACAGGTAACCCACAGCAACCCCAGCCAGAAATCAGAATGAGTGTGGCAGCTGTCCAGGACCTGTGCAGCATGGTGTGTGTGTGTGTGTGTGTGTGTGTGTGTGTGTGTGTGTGTGTGTGTGTGTGTGTGTGTGTGTGTGTGTGTGCGTGTGCGTGTGCGTGTGCGTGTGCGTGTGCATATGTGAGTGAACATTTTTGAGTGCAGTGAAGTCACTGTACCAGTCTTGTAGCTTTCAACAAAATGTGAAACCATTTCAAAATCACAGAATATTGTTGTTTTTCAACACGCTGCTCAGTTTAATTCATACCTGTGTATGACTGGGTATTGGGACTCGATACCTTTTTAAAGTATTGACCCAGTAACCTAATATTAAGTCGTATCGAAGTGTTTTCAGTCAAAAGATTGTTTGCTGTAGGGGTCTGAACCCTGACACTTCTGACTCCGTGTCAGATCAGCAAACTCTCTGCTACTGCCGTCTCTGGAGCTGCTGTCCTCCTAGAGGACGTTCTGCCCGGTTAGCACGAGCTAACAGAGCAGCTGCAGCTAACATCTAACATCGAGCCATTAAATGGTTCCCTCAAACTCACACTGACACAGAAATCTTTAGACTGTTGTTCAACTAGTTAATACTGGTGAGGCAACATTAGCCATGTGATGCCAACAGTTAGCCTTGTCACCGTGTGTGTGGCAGGCTGAACTCTCACAATTGTCCTTGGCACCAAGCTAACTTTCGTGTAGCAGCAGCTACAACTCATACAGTTGTACACGGTTGAGCATGGTCTATTTGATTTGTGTGCTGTGATGCCACCAAAACATTCAAAAATATAGCTGTCCTTCAAGCCACTGCATTCGCGAATGAAGTACTCTGTTGGTCTCTGTGCCACTTTAAGGGTATTGGTATCATAATTTCTTACCCAGCCCTATATCTGTGATAGGTTTTATACGTTACTGTCCTCAAATTATGCCATCACACTGCCTTCTTTTAAAGGCAGGTCTATAAACGGGGCTTCGCTGAGCTGCATATCATGCTTTTCTGGGGTGTTTGTTCTGGTAATGCAAGTTCGATCGATAAGGATGTGACTGAGGACTGTCTGTGTGTATTTATGTGCATTTTTCTAACTCATCTGTGAGTAACAGGTAAACGCAAGGCATGGCAACTTCAATTTACGAAGTCACATTTTATTAGAGGATACAGGAAAAACAATACATACACAAGAATACAGTTAGTAAAATCTGAAAAATGTAAAAACTACAAAAGAAAAGGAGTCAATAAAATAGAAGAAAAATGGCCCTTACACAAAAACGGCCGATGAACCATTTAGCCACCTCACAGAAACAAACAGACACACACTGTATATATTATACAGTGTATATATTAATCAATCAATCATAAGGCTAAGAAAAGAGCTTGTGACAGATCTGCAGTCATCAGGCAGTCTGTTTCAGAGAACAAAACCAAAATAACTAAAGCAGCCTCACCAGATCTGGATTTTACTCTTGGTACAGTTAAAAAAAACACCTACATGATGACCTAAAGGGGTCTGATCAGAATGTAGTTGCAAATGTGCAGGGGAGTCAAACCATTAAAAATGTATTTCTATATTGCACCAGCGAAGTTAATGCAAGTACTGGAGCCATATATTTGGATTTCCATGTAAATAGGCCGGAGTGGGAGTCATTACATGCTGATGTGTAGGATGTGACAGCGGGGAAGATCTGCAGCCACTGTTAATGGACTTATCTTCAGTTACCATTTTAGCACACACAGGAACACCTCGTCCTGAACAAGCACTCTGTCCTTCATTGATGTCTCTCTCTCTCTCTCTCTGTTGCCTTTCCTCATTCATATGTGCCCGCTGGGTTTGTGGACACACACATCATTCCTGCACGCTCACGTTTTTACTCCTGTATTTTCTGTATCTATGTCGGCCCCCTTGTTTCTTCTATTCTGCCGTAAATTCCCCGAGACCCCGACAGCTGCAGAACAAGGTCTCAAGAACTTTTAGTTGAGCCAGATGGGCAATAACTAAATGAAAGCTGGCTGAAATGAGGTTTTCCCTCCAAAAGGGCTGACTTCCTCTAAAAAAAGCTGGTTAGGAGAGGATAAAAGAATCCTCTTATGTCAGTAAACTCGTTACGCCGTCGCTGCCAGGCCACGCTAGCCCCAGCGTTTCCATGGCACCCAGTGTTATCTGTGTGTATTTTTGTTGGGACTTGTAGTTTTGGGGTTTGAGTGGGAAAATGAGATTTTTTTTCACCCCCATACCATGAGGTGCAAGAGGGGAAAGATAAGAGAGAGTCCCCTCTCAGCGTTAACGAGAGAAATAAGAGAGAGGGGATGGAGAGACGCCGAGCATTAGCTGCACAGATAGAGAAATGAATGGCCTGCACAGCAATACTGCTACACCTTTAGCTACACCGTACAAAGACTCTGCACAGACTGTGGAGAATATACTCTCACACACACTACTGTGTGCTGATCTGAGTCCATCCCATGTAGGTTGTAATTTACACAGTGGAGTATCCGAAAGTCAAGAGTAAGGGTCGACAGATTATTGTCCTGGACAATTTTTGGGGCCTATATTTGGCCTTTTGCAGATTATCTGTATCTGTGTTTTTTTTAATGATAGCCGGTAAAATCAATAGCTTAAAAAGTGCAAGGAAAGTGTCAGCATGGGAGGAGCTTTTACTTTGTAAAACCTCAGGGAGCTATTTTTATTTATTGTTTTTTTTATTTGAATTTTCTCTTGACTTTATAAAAAACGTTTCTGGGAACTTGCTGTATTTAACGCTGAAAGTTTTAGTTTTGATTAAACATTTTCTAAAGGAATTTAAACAAATGTTAAACTGAGTTTGTTTTATTCCAAAATCTAAATATTGACAGAGAGATTCTCATTTTTATTGTAAATGCATATTGGTGCCAAATATTGGTTATCGGTCTCATAAACTACTATTATTAAGCAGTATTGTTTTTTTATTTTTATTAATTTTTATATTAGCCCTGCTGTGTGTGTCAATATTAGTCAACCCCTAGTCAAGAGCAGGTGTAATTGATATCTTATTGATTCCACAGTGGGAATTTCTTCCTCAGAAGTGGCTCAGTACTCAGTCGGGACTCTGCTCACACAGACAGAAAAAATAACAAACTATCATTATTAAAGGCAAAATCCCACAGAGGAGAACAAAAGTTAAATGACTGAAAAATAAAGTCAGTAATAAAGGCGCAGGGATAGCCAGCACCTGTCAAACACTCGTCCTCTGCTCATTAGCTGATGCGAGGAACACGGCCTGCTTTGTTTTTGCTGTCAGCTCCAAAGTGTGCGTCCGTCACTGCTCACCTCTTATGTGTGAGCGAACGTGCAAACATCTCAGTGTCAGTCTGAGTTCATGTGCATGTCTCTGTCTGTCTTTCTTTCAAGCTGTTTCAATGTGTTTATTGGTCAAAATGTGCACTCTTACCTGTAGAGTAACTGTTATTCCAACTTACAGGGAGTGCAGGTACAACAGGTGCTAGACGTGGTGCTGCATAAGTTTGTTCTGTTGCAGCACTGTTTTTTATGGACTCTTTATGCTTTTTTATGTTACTTTGACCTCTAATTGCTGCTACCAACACTATGGAAAAATTATTAGCTTAAAGCCTCTGGGAACCCAGATCACCAAAAACTTTTTTAAAGATTATTTTTTTGGCATTTTAGCCTTTATAAGATAGGACAGATCTATAGCGTGAAAGAGAGACAGAGAGTGGGGACATTGTCTTCATTGATGTGGTTCCTGCCATTGATGCCACACCAAAAATTTTCTTAATATGTGAGTTAAAGTCTTACATGCATAATAAAATACATCAAATATGATCAGAAATTAGCCTCAATCCAAATATGAAATACTGTCATTTCGATTTTTCACAGTTTCCTGAAGCAGCATTGATTTGGGTGTGGTTATCCCCAATCATATGTCATATTAGATTTAGGAGTCAAAGGGCTGAACTACACCGACTCCATGGCTGTCGTCATGGAGATGAGGGACGGTTGTTAAAAGTGGGATCCAAGGAGTTGTCAATCAAAACATGATCTGCCACGCCCACACCGTGTGGAGAAACGCTGTTATCCTAAAATGAGCTATTTGAATTTTCATTCAGAGTTTGTAGATACTTAATGAGACACTCAGCTCTGATATAACATGCATTCTTACTATTTTAGGCCACATTTCCAAAGCTTTAAATTCAACAGTGAGTTAAAAATAAATTAATCAGGTCACTAGAAAAACATAACCATTACTGGTACTGTATTTCTATTTCTATTTTTCTATTACGTTTTTTTAATTTTCTATTGATATTTTTATAAACTTTTTATATACAACTCCACTTCCACTGTGCTGGCGTTAGAGTGACTGTAACGAACCACAATATCCTCCTGGGATCAATAAGTATTTCTTTTTCTGATTCTGAAAACAAAAAGTAAATTTTCTGTTCTGCTGATAAATGTTCGGTCATCAATGTATTGTGTCTTATCTGTGAAATAGAAGTAAATAAAGGTTTCCTTGCCACTGCAGGAAATGGTTCTCTATTCACAAAAATAAACAGGAGGTCTGTGTCAACGTGACATTTTAGATTTCTTACCGTTAGAGTTTCAGTGTAGAAGTATAAACCTGGCTAAAAGTCAAAAGGGGACATTGCCTTATAGGAATTTATCTTTGCTTTACGTAAATGCTTTATAATACTATAGAAAAGTGCTGTTTTGCTTTTGTAGCTTCGTGGTCGTAGTAACTGCAGGTCACATGAGTCTGTGTATGCATACATGCACACTTTGTTTGACTATTAGGTTTATTTATGTCAATCTATTATGTCGTCTTGTCAAGATATGCATCTGCGGTTGTGTTTGGCTCCTTCATTTGTTCTTTCGCTCTCACTCTTCCCTCCCTGCAGACTCGGGTTACACTCCTCCGTCAGATGGCGTTTTGCCTGGCTGAGCTGCACTTGTGGTCCACCAAGAGCTCACTCCAAGTCAAAGGTAGCACTTATCACCGTGTTCAATCTCCCCCTCTCTCAATAATTCTCTCTGTCTCCTTTCTCTCGTCCCACTCACTCCGTCTTGCTCCGCGTCTTTCTGTCGTCACTCACTTTGTTTTCACACCTTCTCCTCACCTTCACTGATATCTACTTTAACAATCTGACTCTCAGTCAACGCCATTTCTCTCTGTCTGTTTTCACTTTTTCTTTGCTGTCTTCAGACTCTCCCTCCACCAATGTCTGTTTATTGCATAATGCACGACGTTCTTTATATTGTTTTTACAACATGAAAATGTTTGTCTGGACAGTTTAAAGTGTAATTGCTCAGCATAACCACAAGAAACTCACAAAACCAGTGAAACATCTGAAGGTCTCCTGAGACTACACACACGCTGACTAATGTTAAATGTTTAAAAACATAGGAAGAAGGAAATGAGCACCTCAGGAAGAAATGAGCCAAACATTTGCAAGATATCAGTAAAAAGGACAAGGAGTCACCTGAAAATTAGCACAAAAAAAGGGCACACAAAAAATACAATAGGAAAGTAAAACAAAAATAAACACACAAAACAAAAAGCAGAAATTAACCCAAAAAAAGTGCTTCAAATTCTGTAAAATAATATTTTTTATAAATGGATAATTTGAAATAAAGTTTTCTGTACATTTTTGTTTTTTCAAAAATAATTCTCTGTCTTTTTTGATACGTCTGCCAGTCGCTGATTTTGGTGCCCGACAGACTCCTCATCTGAGTCCGGGTCTCACTGAGGCTCAAACGTGTGGCTGAATCTCTCTGTTTCCTCTAACATTAGCCGTGTTGATGCGCACTGCTCTTTCAGCAGCCACACTGCATTTATTCATATTTCTAATTTCTTTTGGCACTCTGGCAGTCCTCAAACCTTTTCAAACATCCCGTTTCCCTTTTTTGTATGTACGTTATTCTTTCCAAAGGAAGTTATTCGCATTTGTCTAATTCAATATGTGACATTTGGATTATTAGGCAGACACTTAAAACCTGTCTGGGTTTGAACTTTAAATATTTGGTCAGCTTTGTTACTATACAGGTGTGTCGTGCTCTAATCAAATATAAGTTATCAGTCTGTCATTGGAGGAAATGAAACAAAAACAAACTTTTGAAAGTCTTCTATCAGGATGAGCTGTATTTGCCAGATATGTGGACACACAAAGAATTTAACTCTGTTTTTCACGTAACGTTACAAGCACACTACTGAAGAAGTCAGCTGCACATCACTCCACCAACATACACTGAACGAAAGCGAGCAATTCTTCCCCATGAGGCCCGGTGGGCGCAGTGTAAGTTTGACTTTTCTGGCAGTTTTTGTGCGTTTTCCTGCTCGCCACCTATCAGTCCATCTCCTCTGTCAGACAGAAATGCTCTGTTTCTCCATTTTCTTGTTTTCTCCTCCCTTCCATTCTGTCTTGTCTTTCACAGTCTGCTGAGCTTTAGACGAAGATAGTGTCTCTCTGAGGCTGACTCTGTTGTGTGTGTGTGTTTATGTGTATACACAAAGGTACGACAGGGTGTATATCCCAGGTGATGGTGACATATCCTTATTTGTTTGTGTTTTTTTTCCTGCTGTGTGTGTCTTTCTGCTATCTTGGAAAAATGTGGATGGATACATCTGAGCGAAGAGGCCTGGTCGCTCAGGTGTGACGCTCCCTATCACCACCTTCCTTACATCATATACATCAGCCTCAAAAACAAAAATATGGATTCATAAAAACAGCTTCTACTGTGTGACGCTGTGAAAGAAATCTTTTTTTATGTGGTTTGTGTGCATGTTTTACATGCGTTGATGATGTTTGCGACATCCCTCACAGCCTTCTGCTGTTTGGCTCTGAGCAGTTTGTGAGTTAATCGCTTTGCACAAGAAGACCTCAGCAGATTTTATTATGAAAAAAAATGTGTTTATCCTTCTTCCACAAGAGACTAGTTTAGTTTAGGAGTTAGTACAAACTGGCCAGAGTTTGGAGGTTTATTTGCTAAATGTTAAGGAGAACTTGGACGTTTGACCTTTACTGTGAAGATTAATAAATGCGCAGAATTTGACACAAGAAGGCTGTTTTCACATAATCTGGAGAAAAAGCGAATCTAAGTTTAAGAATTGCACGGACAAGAGTGACTTTTGTGACATCTTGACTAGTTAGGAAGCCGATCAGCATCCAATATATATGACAATAAACTGTCTTTACAGCTGGGAAAGACAGAGACAGTTATTGGCACTAAATACAAGCTTAAGATAAATGATGCTGATGAGGTACAGTGTGAAGCAAATATCGAAAAACGGTGTCAAATACCAGATCTCTCGACCAATCTGTCTTTGGGGAAGAATCTGCAGCAACAATCTGATCTAAAATTGCAATAAAGCTGAAGTTTGTTATTTCCTTGCAACCATTTGCTAATATTAAGGTGAAACTTTTAGTTGACTTATTAATCCAGCGCCACTTCAACTACGCTCGTGCTGAAAGTAGGCTTCACCAAAAGCTTAAAAGCAAAATGCAGGCAGTGCAGAATAATGGAGGATAGAGGGGTCAACAACAAAATGTATGTGAGCTATAAAAAACACAACTAAAATGTACTTTATATTATGAATATTTCCACCCCTTTACTTTGCCATCAGACAATAATTTCCAACGGGGAACTAAAGTCGTCACTTTGCTCTCCTCGAAGACCGACTCCATTTAGTAAAACAGTAATTTAACATCACTGAACACTTGAGCTGCTGGTCGATGGCCGCCTCGATCAGTTAATTAATGTAATTAATTTGTTAATTTGTGTAATTGTGTGACTTTTTGAAAGCGTTTGCTCGGATTTTCCAAAGTCACACAACAACGCAGACAAACTAACGGACCGAAGCAGCAGTAGACGAGCAGCTCCCGTGTTCAGTGAGCTAAAATGACTGAAGCATAGAGGGGGAGCTGAAGCTGTTAACGGCTTCACTTCTGTCTGAAAAAAAGGAGAAGCGAGGAAAATATTCCCAATAAAGCGTCCACCTAAAACAATATTGATTTTCTTGAGTGGGACCATCTTAGGTGGTGAAAATCCGTTTTTCTGCTGTCCCCGTCCACAGCAGTTTATTCCTTAGCTTCCATGTAGGTACTCCTGCCTTTTTCTCCAAACTGGGGGCATGCGATCATTATCTACTTTAGGTAATACATTAACTATGGATAAGCACCTCAAACAGGCCCATGTCATTTCATTCAGTGTTAACGCTCAAAAAAAATGCTTTCTGCGGGTTTAAGAGCATCTTATTCATTGTTTAAAAGAAAACAGTTAAGGTTGGTATTGGCAGAAACTCAAGGTTACAGACCCGCTATCCGTGTCAGAAAAAGTGACATCAAGCCATTACTAATAGTGGTGTGTTTGTGTGTGTTTGTGTGTCTGCCATCAGCTCTCCTGTTGTATTAGTGTGACCTGGCCTCGGGAGCAGCAGCAGCAGCGGCGGCAGCAACAGTAACTGAGCGATAAAGAAACGATGTGTTGTGCGAATCCGAGTCTGGCTGCTTATGGTTTTGGGCCTGCAGGAATAACACTGACAAAAAAGGCTCCGCTCAGCAGTTTGTGTGTGTGTGTGTGTATATCTACCAGAGTGTGTGTGTGTTTGTTTGAGCTTGTTTAATGCTATATGTATGTCGGTCATATGTTTTTATAGCTGCCTGCTGAGTGTGTGTGTGCATCTGCTTTTAAATGTTTATGTTGCGTGTGTGTAAATCGGAGTCAGTCCCTCAGGTGGGATGGGTTAAGGCACACTCCTGTCTTTATTAATACCCCTCTGCCCCCCCCTCTGTTCTGGCTCGGGCCCCCCCACACCCACCCCCCCCCCTCCTCCTCCCCCCCCAGGGGTTCTCTGAACTGTTTTCTGGCCTCGGACCCCCCAACACCCGGTAAATGCCCGAGCGAGTAAAGAAACGGTCTGGGGTGAGGTGGGGCTAAGTCCTGGGGGGGAGGTGGGTGGGGGTTGCTGTTATGGTTTGAAAGGACGCAGTTATAGGCCCACACTGCACTGGTAAAATGGCCGGGCCTCCATCCGGCATTTTGGGGCCTGTTCATTTATATCAAGGGGTTTGTGGGGAGAGTGGTGTGTTGTGCTGACGTGGGGGGTTAATGCATACTGTAGGTGGTTTGGGGGGGGCTGACACACTAGGAATGTGACTTCTTCATTAATGCTCATAGCCCTCCTTGCAGGGGAGGTGCCGGGTGCTTTTGGGATGGCCGGAATGTTTAGTGGTGTGTTGGTAAAGCTACCAGAGGAGAGGGGGTCCCTCCAGGTGGGGATGAGTGGGATAGTTAATTGGCACAAGGGGGTAGAGTCCTAAGAATAAGAGGGTTTTATTAATACCCCCTCCCTTGTGCCCTGTCGGATCCGTAAATGTTAATGATTTTTCCCTGCGTTAATAAATCGAAAAGAAGGCACTTCCCTCAGGTTTTGCCTGGGACCCCCCCACTGAGGAACAAGGCCTTTGTATAGGCTCTTCGGTATTAAACACACCAACACCACCCCATCAACTAGAAAGCTACACACACACACACACCCACCCACCCTCCTCCTCCTCCCTCACAGGGTCTTATCTGAACTGTGGTGCTGGCAGACGGGACAGGCCACTGGCTGATAGCGATTGTTTATCCCACGGTGCGAAATTGCTGATCTGTCTTCTGCTTTTCCCTGACAGCTAGATGTTCATCTCTCTCCCCCCTCTCTCTCCCTCTCTCTCGCCCCACAGATACAGATATTGGCACCTATCAGTACTACGATAAAGGAGAGCCAGGTAAATAGTGTTTTATATTGGATGTCTGTTTGTGTTTAAGATAAGTTGCATTTTGTCTTGTTTTCGGAAAGTATGTGATTTCCTTATATATGAAGAAGGGCTTTTTGCTGCCTCCCACGCTCCCATAAGCTGTAAAAACACACACAGACACACAAATTATTGGTCCTGCGTATTTCACCCGTTAGCCACACACACACTCATGTCCACACAGAGCATATTAGTATGTAGGATTTACAGCCTAAAGCCTTATATACACATGCACATACACACACACACACACACACACACACACACACATACACACACAGGTTATTAGGCCTCCGTGGTTCTATCTCTTACACCGAGTGTGTTCCTGTTGACCCGGGGTCTTGCCGTACAACGATAGGGAAACTAAACTGTTGACTTTCTCCTAGATCACATAGCAGGAGGCCCCATGTAGTCCAGCCTCATATTGCCTCGGGCCAGGAGGCTTCCCTTACCGTCAGGAAGTGCTCAAATCGCTCCCCCACGGTCCTCGCAGTGCAGGGACGGGCTGCTTATCCTTCGTTTTTCTTTTTTGTTTTTTTTTTAAAGGAAATGATGTGTTTTGTGAGCATTGTTAAATTTCCCAAAGAGGGTTGCTACATCATCATCTATGTGCCACGCCTTAAAAATGTACCTTGCTGAATACATTCAAACTAATTTCCCAAAGTCAGCTTTTCCAAAATTACACTTATGTTCCCAAGAGGTGCTCCAAATTTACAGCTCAAAATTCTGTGGCTTAATCTTTGTCCAAAATTTTGGTAGATTATACAAATGTATAAAGAATGTAAATAGCGCTGGGTGAAATGAAGAAAATCAAATATCACAGTATTTTTCACCAAACGCTTTGATATTGATATATAGATTATAATTTTGGGTTGACTATTGGTACCTCAACAAAATATTTACACAATGAGATTTTTTAAATGAATAATCATCAGTGCTGTGGATATTATGACTGAATGAGTGAAGGCAAATGATAGGACAGCTAGAAAAAAAAGTCGGAGACTCAACTCATCAGTCGGAGACCCTCAGTTGACCGAGGTTGCTTCAAGTCGAGCAGTCGTTTTTTTCAGCTTTCAGCAAGTTAACACAGTCTCTCTGTTTTGTTGATATCTAGAGTCGTTAGCTTGTTAACTTTATATAGATTATAGATTATAGATTTGATGGCCGCTGTCACACTGAACGTCCCGCTAAGCCCCGTTCAGACTTTAAAACTTTGTGTGGAAAACAAAAGGAATCATTGAATATTCAAACTAACCGGCCAAATCTGATGTGATTGACATAATTCTGAATCCGGTACAGCCCTGCTTACCATACTACAATATCCAAACCTAATATGACCTAATATAATACTGTTACATTGGAAAACAATGAACCAAACTTTTACGTCACCAGTAGAACTATATTTCCCCACTTAATAAGCCCTTCTGCTATGCCAACAGGTTATCTTATCTTAAAGTTTGTTTTTAAACATTTACAATCGAGTTTACATTATCAAAAGTAGGCTGCTGCTAATATTTCTTTTCCTTTAGAAAATGTTGTGACTTCAGGTGTGGCGGTGGCTCAGGAGGTGGAGCCGTCCATTTATCCAACGGTGGTTCGATCCCCAGCTCCTGCAGTCCAAATGAGTGTGTGTGTGTGTGTGTGTGTGTGTGTGTGTGTGTGTGTGTGTGTGTGTGTGTGTGTGTGTTCATTCCTGATCAGAAGCCTTTTGCCAAAACTGTATGAGTGTGTGTGTGTGTAGCATTTTAAGTGGTCGCTAAGACCAGAAAAGAACTAAATAAATGCAGTTCATTTACCTTTTATCTATCACACGGGAGACTGTGTGTATTGTTTTCTGTCTATATTTTAAATTTGAGTATTATTAGGTTATAAAAATACCTTCTTTTATTTAAAAATTAATTCAGTACCTGCAATAATTAACTTTTAACAGCCACCTGGGGAAACTAAATGCTCCAAACACAACATCAGCATATTATCACCTTTTAAGGTAATACAAGGAAAATATTAGCAAATAGACTCATATTTGTGTCCACTGGATGATTCAAAGTATGATTTTTAGTTGTATTTAGTCTCTCCTGCTCCACTGTCTTCACCATCCAGTCTCTAACTTTGTCTTTCTGCTGTTTTTGCTGCTTAGTTTAAATGGTTGAAATAGTTATTTATGTGCTGGAATAGAGGTGATGAGAGAGATAAAAATGAACCAAAACAATTACGTTTTGGGCCGTAAAACCAAAATAAAGACGGTAGAACGCTCTGAGGGGAGCCGCAGAGTTAGGTGATAATTATTTGAAGGTTCAAATACACCTTTAAAATCAGCTGTTTGATGCATTGTGAATATGAACAGTTGATTAGAGCAGCTTTAAATCGGACATTTCTGAGTGCATAAACCCTCTCTTGCCCGTCGTTCTCTATTTTTAAAGACATACTGTAAATATCTCTACTTTTCCGTGCTTCCTCAGTCAATCCTGTTTTTTGTGTCTCTTTCTCTACGTCCTCATGTCTTCCCTTTTGTTACTGTGCCTCTTTCAGATGTTTCCGCCTCTCTTTCGCTGATTTCCTCCTCTTTGTCTCAGTTTTTCTCCCACCATGTATATTTTTGTTCCCTCTCATTTTGTGTACAGTATGTCTCTCCCTCTCATCACGGGGTCCTCTCCCGTCTCTCTCTCATCTGAGAAGCTGCCTTCTCTTTCATTCCAATCTTCAGTGGGGAGACGATGCTCTCGCTCCAAATCCTTTCATTTGGAGGATTACTAAAGTGTGGCTTGATATCAGAGTGGAGGGAGGACAGGGGGAGGAAGAGGAGGGGAGAGACAGAGCAGGGGAGCACTTCCCAAAAGTATCACAACATTTTCACACAGCGCTGTGACGACAGCTCAGGTCATGATACGACTGCATGTTAAGTAGATCACATTAGATTAGTATAAAATGTTAGTTTGATATTTTGAATGGACACTTAAACATTCATCTTAACATCATAAATTGAATGTGTCTAACAAGAATATGACCAGTAATTTAGTTTCCCCATGTAAACACAGCAGCACAGATACACACTTCAGAGTTTTACACACTAGAGAGAGGAACATTAAACACATATTCTCATCAAACTCTCATTAATTATGCATAATGACTCATAAGACTTATTTTGTATACTGTAATGTACTGTTGCATAAGCATATACAATGCTTGTTTTAACATCAGTCAACCATAATATACTAATTTAAAGTGAGCAGGCTGACCATCTAAATACACTGACATTAAACAAATAAACAAAAATGTGCACGTGTGTTCAAAACAATATACTGTCTTAATATTTTGGCTCTTATTACACAAATCCATTTGGCATTCAAAGTCCTTGAAAAACTGCTTCATATTTTAGGCACATTATACAATGTACTCACACTATAACATTTAATATTCATCACTTAGTAAGCAACAAAGTAAGTTTTTTGTCTTTTTTTTTTAAAATCTGGTTTTTATTCATTAACTCAAAATATTGGCTTATCTGGGTCATTAGAGGCTTGTGAGTGCATTCGATTAAATTTGATTGACTGATTAATAAATCCACCATCTGCAGAGTACAATGTTAGTTTTTTTCCCACTTGTCTGGTTCAGTAATCTATGTGCCATTAAATCAATTTTTACTTGCCATTATAAAAGCTTTTAAATTTATTATTAGTTTTCAAATAACAAAAAAAGACTAAAAATAAATGTTCATGTTTCATACATAAGCAGGCCCTGGAGGAGAGGATGTTGGTGACCTGAAAGATGCTATCAGTTCCTGTTATGGAAGTCAAGAGGTTTTAAGAAACTTCCTTTGAAAAAATTTACTTCTTTCACTCACATCCGCTAATGTAACACAACTACACTCCTGTTTCCAAGATGATTTAAATGCTCATTTGTGATTTAGCTCCTGAAATTTGTTTTTGATTACTCTGATTTCTGTATTCATGCATTGGTGCATAACATCACCTGCATCCTAACTGGCCACCTTGAAACTATCGAAGAAGATGCGCAGTGAAAAAGAGAAATAAATCTCTAATGTGAAGTAACATTAGTAACATTTGTTCATGAAAGACTCGATCACTCACAGTAAAGAAGCTGGTACAATAACCAACACCATATCTTAACCAGAAATCTTGATTTTTGAGCTGATATTTTTCCAGGTGTTGTTTTTAACCCCTTGAAACCTGAGCAAATTGACCTGACTTCTTCAAAAAACATGGGAACAAGGCAATTCGCAACTTAACAAGAAATTGCACAAATAATTAGCAAGAAATAAGTAGAAAGTTACAAGTAAATT
Source organism: Plectropomus leopardus (assembly GCF_008729295.1). Taxonomy (NCBI): domain Eukaryota; kingdom Metazoa; phylum Chordata; class Actinopteri; order Perciformes; family Serranidae; genus Plectropomus; species Plectropomus leopardus. Next base: position 4,932,019 of record NC_056477.1, on the reverse strand, counting down.
ACCTGAAAACAAAAATAAATGAAAAAAAAGAAAAAATGACCTAAAATGGTATAAAATAATATTTTGTTTTCTGTAACATCATTTTAAATATATAATTATGAGAATGATAGTTTTCTGGATATTTTTTCCGAGTTTTTTTCTTTTTTGAATAATATCTAATAATCCCCCCAGCTAATTTTCAGGTTACTAACTTGTAATTTTTAAGTAATATTTTGTAATTTGCACGACATTTGTTGCTATATCACTTATTTTCTCCCCCCTTTTAAAGAAATCAAGCTCAGGTTTCAGAGGTTCAAACGCTCAGAAAAGGAGTTTGAACGCAGCACAAGAAACTTGATGTCAGTCCAGGTGTTAAAGGGTTAAGTGTGCACTCAGCTTTAAATGTCCATGGACCAGATGTAAAACTTTGAGTAGCCCTGCACTAAAATAATCAGCTACCTCCCCATATTTATCATAGAACGATAATTACGCAAGATAGCAAAGATATCTGCTGTGCCGTGATTCGTTGTTCCCCATCTCATGGCGTGTGTTGCACAATGTTGTGTTTCAAAAGTCGCACTTTATTAATCTCAGGACGCAGCCTTCATGCCCTGAAAAACAGGCACTTTTGAACGCTTGCATTCTTTGTGTTTACTAAAAAATAAATGGAGTTGAGAGCCCAGAAAACACTGCATGTATGGCCCCGAAGAAAATATGTTTTTAGGGCCTTTTAAACTGGAAAAAAAGTATTTCCTTCTTTTTGTGTGCGCACTCAGTTGCCAGGTATTACATTACACTCCATTAGATTAAGCCCAGTGTACCCAACAGTCATGCAGTAACTTCCACTCATGTTTTTGTTGAAATGGCTTTGAAGAGGTGTTGATTTAACTATTTGACCATTTTTGGAGGCTGTGTTGCTGTTCTAGTTCTATTGCATTACACTGACAGATGTCTGTTATTTTTGTCCACCTTATTTATATCAATGACGACAGGCTACATAAAAAAAAAAAATCCTCTCTGGGGCGTTGGTGGCTGAGTGGATAAAGCAGGCACCACATTAATAAAGGCAGTGTCCTTGCTGCAGCAGCCTTGGGTTCAGCTCCCACTCAGGGCCCTTTGCTGCGTGTCGTCCCCACTCTCTCTTTTCCCCTTTCACGCTATTGATCTGTCCTATCTAATAAAGGCTAAAATGCCAAAAAATACTCTTAAAAAAAACACCTCTCTATAAAATAGTTCTGTTTATATCAGTGGGACCACGTTGTTTGGTCCATGTATTGGTGTTGTCGCTCCGGATATCAGCATCATTGAAGTGACTGTGACGTTCAGTATTTGCTTGTGTTAGTTCCACATCTCCCCACTAGAGGTAGACCCAGGCTCATTGGAGCAGCTCCGAGGGTCCCCTGCAGCCAAACACCCCCCTCCTCCACCTCCACCCAGCCCCAGAGCAGGTGCCCATGTCTGGGCCTGTCTGGCCCCTCACCCCCTTATCTGATTAATACTACTAATCCTGGAGGTGTTCCTGCCTGCCAGAGAGGCCGGCCACCACACTGGCCACTTTCTTGCTCACAGTGACCGGGCCACGAGGCAACGTTATGGGTTACAGTTTGCCAACAAGGTCTCTTGGTGCTAAAGGGAGGATGTTTGAGCTCCAGCTTAGTTTCCCGTTCCCCACAATCCACATCACATGGACAGACATGAGTCATTTATATCCCAAAACACCAGACACATGCTTCAGATGTGACACGCTAAAGGCACAATCTGTCACTGCTTGTGGGTAATGTGGTCAAAAGTTTTTGGAGGGAAGTTCTTGACCTGGTTCGTAAGATAATGAAACCGAAAATCCCTGTTGGGAGCTGTGAATCTTGGGTATTTATCCAAGTGATTTTACCGTGCGCTAATAGACTTGTGTGTCCTACAAGCTAAAAGAGCAACAGCTAAGGGAAGAAATATGTGAAAAAGTATGAAGCATTTTATTAAGTATTTATCAATCAGTGTTGGAAAAACTGACATAATTCACAAAAAGGAGAGCGATCAGTTTTTGAAAATATCTGGAGGAGCTTCATGGATTTTTTGAAACCAAATGTTGATAAATATCAATAAAAACAAAGGAGGACTGAGATCAGGACAATTGGAAATAAGAATATAAAGTCTTGTAGCCCATGTAATCTTCATGATTTCTGTGTATTGAAATCACTGTATCATCTATGTTTCACCTGTTTTTTTGTCTGTTTTGTTTTTTTAGGGATGCACGATATTGGATTTTTTCCCCCAGATATCTGATATATAACAGCTCATTTGGCTTTGATCATCAAGTCTCTTCTGTAGTAGAATAAGCATTATATAATGGATACTCCGTTTTCGTGATGTCCCACCAGAAGATGGAGACATGAAATATGATGCTTTTCATAATTTGTAATATTCATTCATTGTTCAAAATAAGAAAAGTACTTCAACTTGGGGTTTATGTTTTGTACATGTTCATTTTTGTCAAAAAATTTCATTTTAAAGCCAATATCTGCCGATACCGACGATATGTGATATTGTAGTGCATTCTTATTTTTTTGCTTTTGCTTTCTTTTGTTTGGTATACCATATTCGCTATTATTTCTAAGTGATATTTGTTATAATTTAAAAAAGTTGTTAAAAAAAAGACTTGAGTCATAATATATATTCCAAATCTAACCCTTTAATTGACCTTTTTATTTTATTTTTTCCAGCCTCTTCCCTGGAGCATCACTACTACAATGAGAAACTACATTTCAGTGAAGGTAAGTTTCTAACAGAGGAGTTCAAAGTCTGATTGAGACAATTTATTCTTCACGTCCACCCGTGTGTGTGTGAGAGTTTCAGCCCTAACAATCTTCCCAGTGGATGACCATCTTCAAGAAATCGCTGTCCTCGTCAGTCAGCTGTCCCACATCCTCTGTTCTCTCCCTCCCTCCCTCTCTCTGCTTTTCACCCAGTAGTGGAATACAAACACCCTTATCAGGAGACGAACACTCGTCCCCCCTGCCCTCCCCTCCCTCCTGACCCCCCCACCCTCCACACCCTCATTTGCATGCATCTGTTTACCTCCTCTTCCCACTTATTCTTAATAGAGAATCCCACTCCTTAATGGTTCGTTTCAGTGAAGATGAAAAGAAAGAGTGTAAAATAAACACATAGGGGAGTGATTGCTCCATACTGAAAACAGCAGTCCTTCCTTTCCTTTTTTTTTTTCCTCCTCTCACTGAACTTCATGTATGTGCGTGGGCAGAAGCAGATGCACAAATTCAATTAGCTGTTTTTTTTCCCTTCATATCCTTCCCTCCCTCTGTTTAACCACTAGAGATGGAGGGGAAAAGGGAGGGCTGGGAAATTAAAATGAAGGGGCCTTGGTGTGGTACGTGTCGAGATATGTGCCGCTAACTGTGAGGTTGCATTTGGGAGATAACTCAACTCAAGAGCGCCAAAAGTCCTCACGATTAAATATTTGCTGCTCCTCGAGGACCGGTTTGTGTGTTTTTGAAGGGACATTTCGCTTTCAGTCGAATATTTTTACTCCTTCAGTGCGGCTACATCAATCTGTAAGCAGCAGATTTCAGACTTTTGCTGCTTTTGGGATTTGGTAGTCAGACATGTAAAACTTGTAACTGCATCAGTGTAGTTTCTACATGGTAAGCTATGGTTTTACATTGAGTCTTAAACTTAAATGAGTGGCATAGCTACTGGTGCTAAAAGTGACCAAAGCTAGCGTCAGACGTTCACAAACTCACCTCTGATCATCTCGGCCATATACTCAACAGATTTCATGTTTTTTTCCTTGTGTTAATACATTCCCAAATGACCATTTGTATTCATTATATAAATTAAACTTTGTTTTTATTACATGCCACTACAGTGAAGAGAATCCTAAAAACAGTCTTTATGAATACATTTAAACTAGCACCACATATAACATTAAAACAGCATCAAAACATCCATTTACAAACTCTCACACAACTCGTGCAGTATTATCCAAGTCTCATTTATGCAGTCGTATGCTCCAAACTTCTTCAAATGCATGCCTTTTCACTAATACACATTTTTCTTCATACATGTAGTGTTATTTTTAAGTGTAGATGGTTTTGCTGAGTGTTGGAGAAATCGGTTGTTTTCTCCAGTTGAATGGAAATAGTTGGTACTCGATTTGTGGTGCTCAAAGTGGCAAAAATTACACTTGAAAAATCAACAGCAATGTCTCTTTTCAGAAATCATGACCCTGTTACTCAAAATAATCCACAGACCTTGTTGTGCACAGTTTGTGTAGGAACTATTTTCTTTCTACCGATCTACACCCGCCAACCAAATCACCGCGCAGAAAGAAACTTGCATGTATCGCCTGTTGGCACCACTGAGCCGAGGAGGACACCTTTAAAGTTGACATCTTGCGCTGTCGTGATCCAGGCCTCTCCCCCATGAGGTGATGCTTCCTTACTGAGTGATTCGGTTGTATGGTGTATTTTTTGGGCACTTTGAGCACCCCGATGAATGCCATTTAGTTCCATTATATTGGAGAAAGCAGACATCTGCTACTCACACCAAAATAATCTAGACTGATAAATGGCACTACAGGTAAGTGAAAAAATGTGTATTTTTTATTATTTTTTTAATTTTAGGATGAATTTTCCCTTTTTTAACAATGCTTTTAGATGATTTTGACTGATTGTTCCAACATAGCTTTTCAATTTTCTTACAATAGAAGACTGAATTTGTAATATAGAACTGACACTAATGCTGCAATTAGTAAATACTTCATAAATGATTAACCTGTTGATTATCTTTCAGTTAATCGATTCATTTGTTAGTCTATAAATTGGAAGAAATTGGTGACAAGCATCAATTGCAACGTTACAGTCCAAAACCGAAAATGACTCAGTTTGCATCAACATCAAAATATCGATATATGCAGTAAATCATAACGTATGAAAGCAAGAACCAGCAGATGTTTGACCTTTTTATTCAACCATTATAAAAATGTTGAAAAAACAAACAAAGCACTAACTCGGGATTTAACTGGATTTGACTCAGAATTTCTCCGTGTGGTGAAAATGGCGCTTAAATTCATGATTGTGCCCTTTACTCTGTATGCATCCACGAACAGATTGAGCATTGCTTTGTGGGACGCCAGCTTCATGTACCTGCATCTCTTTATTCCACCTGACGGTCTTGTCACCACCCTTTATTCCTCATGTCACCCCTCTTCATACTTAGATCTCAACTCCGATATAAAGTTCAACCCTTTTACCCTTTCCGGTTTTTGGTGCCACATTCTTCTGAATTCCCATGAGGGCCTTTAAAAAAAAAAAAACAAAAAAAAAAATTCTCGTATGTCTGTGTTTAAAAGTTCAAGTCACATGATCTTCAGATTCTTCTTGTGTTTTTCCTCCGTAGCTCGAGGCTATTCGTGGACCCCCAGGAACCGCCGACCGGAGAAGCTCCGCGATTCGCTGAAGGAGTTGGAGGTACCCGCCTCCTCTGTTAAACCCTCCACCAGCTCCCCGCCCGGCCTCTACCCCCCGTCTTCTTCCTCCCTCTGGGGATTTTCGGAGTTTTCCCTTTCCGAAACGGCCGATTGATTAACAAATAGGGGCATTCTCTCTCTTTTCTCCCTCTCCCTTCACTCTCCCTGTCGTTCCCGTTTGTTCTCCTCTCTCCCTCTCCTCTCTCATCACCTCTCTTTTGGCCGAGCTCTGTCATCGAGGGGGATATTTGAGGGGATCAGGGGGCTGCAGGCTGCCCCCTCATCCCTCCTCTTCCTCCCTCCTTCTCTCCCTCTCTCAACCTCTCTTTTTTGGGCGAGCTCTCTCATCGGGGGGGATATTTGAGGGGATCAGGGGGCTGCAGGCTGCCCCCTCATTGCTGGAACCTGTCTGTGGCTGTTACACACACGCACGCACGCTCCCCACCCAACCTCCCCACGCCCCCCACCTCCCTCCTCTCACCCGTAACCATTGTCTGGAACCAGAAACACCCCGGCTCACCTCCACACCCTCACCTCCTCCTCCTGCTCCGTCCCTCTCTCCTCCCATCCAATCACCCCAGCTGGGTTTGGAATGTGGCAGGAATGACTGACCTTACACACACACACACACACACACACACACACACACACACACACACACACACACACACACACACACACACACACACACACACACACACACACACACACTCTTTACCTGCATCCTCTTTCAACTCTCCCAGCTCTCTGCTGCAGCAGCAGGTGGTAAGTGTCCGGTGCTTTGTACCACCAAGACAATTAATGCAAGTATGAGCTGCACTGGCATTTCAAAAAGATGGAAACTTTTACTGCAAAGATCACTTTTTCACAACTAGAGCCGAGAAGATACTTTTTCTAGTTTATTACATAACATGAAATGTGCATTTTCAATCCATTTACTAATATTAAAACTACCTACCATTTTTCTTGCGCTGCGTTCAGATGCCTTTGACAAGCTGTTTTACCCCTTTGAAACTTGAGCAAATTGGTTTAATGTCTTTCAAACACATGGAGAAAAAAAGGGAATGATCAACTTGGCAAGAATGTCCAACTAATTGCAAAAAAATAGTAAAAGTGAAGCGGAAAATGACCTAAAAAATTAGTTTTAAAAAGAGAGGAGGATTATTAAAAAAAATCCAAAAAGAAGAAGAAAATGTCCAAAAAACGATATATAGAATTACAGCGATTTTATATTTAAAATATGTTAGAGAAGGAAAAAAATAAAAGAGAGATAAGGAATAATAATTTTTTTTTAAAATAACACTTTCTCTAAGATAATTTTCTTTTATTTTTAATTTTCATTTATTAAGTTTTTGCTCATTTTCAGGTAATTTTCTTGTAACTTCTTTACTCATTTTTGCAGATTTTCGGGGCCATTTCTTTTTAAGTTGCTTGTTGCCTTGTCCCATGTTTTTGAAAGAAACAAACCAATTTGCTCAGATTTCAAAGGGTTAAGGACAGTTCTGTTGCGGTCAGCAGCAGGTCTGCGTTCCCATGTTTACTTGTGTCATCGGGTGCTTTGTCCCCAGTTTGTTCTGTTAGTCTCACCGTCCTTCTGTCTTTCCCTCCGTTTTCTATGACGCTCCTTCAGGAACTGTTGCAGACCAACACCTGCGTTCACACCAGATGGAGGAACAAGCATTGCTGCCAGGTACACACCCTCCTCAGACCACAAACACACACACACACACACACACACACACACACACACACACACACACACACACACACACACACACACACACACACACACACACACACACACACACACACTCTCTCTCTCTCTGTTGGTCCGCCCAGACCAGGCCTCAGACTAAGAGCTTCACTGGACTGTAATACCAGTTACCAGGTCATTTATGGATAATCGGGAACATGTCAAACAAATCATCAGAATTTTGATTTGGCAGTATTTGATCCCCCATTTTGTATTTGTTATTATTATTTATATAGCCCAATATCAGAGGAAACTTGCCTCAAGGGACTTCACGATCTGTACAGCACATGAGAATCTTTGACCCTAAATTCAGGGGAGAAAAACAATGTTTAAAAAAACACTTAAACGGGGGAAAACTGAAGAAATCTAAAGGAAGAGCATCAGATATTGTTTGCATAGAAGAGACTACAAAAGCAAAATTACAGTATGGAAAATCAGCATGATATTAGCTGTTTATCTTAATTGAGGTTGAAGTTTGAGAAAGAAAAATTTAGCTTTGACAAGTGTCTTTTTTCAGAGCAGAGGTTTAACTGAGGATCTTTTTTGGCTAAATTTAATGTAAGTGAGATGCCAACTTGATAAACTCTCATACAGTTTCATTCATTTTATTAATCTTAAAGTGATGATCTTTGGGATGCTTTTTCTTTCTTTCCAGGTTTGAGATTTAACCACTTTTACTGCTGATCTCTGTCAGCTGTAATCTTGTAAGATTATAGTTCATGTTTGTTTATTACTTGTTGTGTGTGTGTGTGTGTGTGTGTGTGTGTGTGTGTCTGGTACCTTGCAGGTGTTGCTGAGCAGTGGCGTATTGGTGACTCTGACTCTAAATGGACCTCAGCTTGATAAAGTGTACGTAGACCGCACATTAGTGGGCCGACTACCAGCCAACACTGTGAGCGATGGTTAGTTACACACACACACACACGCTCAAACACACACACATTGTACAATAACAGTGACTGAGTTCAACTATATTTTAGTGGTGGAATAAAAGTTTCACTTAACTTCTGAGATTTTACGCTTTTAAATAGATTTTTTTAAATTCCTGAATCAATATAATTCAAATGCAGAGGTGGAAAGAGCAATACAAGTCACGTGACATTTTATCTGTTTCAGGAAAAGCAAAACCAAAGCAAGAAAGAACACAATGTTCTCTCATTTAAGGTCTGAAAAACAGAGCGATAGCAGTGCAGGAGCTGAGCAAATCAGTGTGCTGTGCACAGGTCTGCAATGAAAAAAGATTTTACCCAAATTTAAAAAAGTATAGTGTGGATGATAGTGTATGGGAAACACTGCATTAGCTTAATGCAGCACAGAGCAAGGTTACAAACTTCAATGGGATAAAATTGTTAAAAAATAAATACAAAAAAAAATAGTGATCAGTTTATTTGCCACTGTAAGCAAATATAATACTTCTAAAATAAGACTGACATGATCTGCATTGTTTTTGGAAATATGTCTAATGATATACAGCCTTGAGAAGTGTACAATTTAATGTTTACCCATGCTCTAGAGTTAAAAAAAATATTTAAAAAATTGCAATGAATCTTAATATCAGATCACAGTTCTTGTAGAATCCAAACACATTTCACATTGGCGCAAGTATCGTGATAAATCGTCCCATCACTACTCTAAATCTTTGTGGTTTTTCCAGGCTTCAGATAGCTTGTTTTTTTGTCTTAGGAATGCAACATACATTATATGTGTCTACTTCCATAAAAATATATATGTTTTTCCCTCTTTGGATGCTGATGCTGGGTTAGTGCATTGAAGGCTTTAGTCATTTTTGACTGTGATTTTGGTGACTTTGGTGCCACTGATGCTAATCAGAGCTGCTGCAAAACCATCATGCCTGTTACGGCGGTGAAGAATTCTTTCTCCCGTATTGTTGCGATGTTTCCATTCACTGAATGAAATTATGGTTTGTGTATGACTTAAATATTCCTGAGGTTTACTGTGGAGGTTCACTAAGCAGATTTAAGGACACAAGCGTCATTGTTTCCACCACATGGCTGGGCTACCTATCTCTGCCCACAGCCCAGCAAACACAGGGACATTTGCATTCAAATGTTTAAAAGCACAAAACCATCAACCACGCACTTTCTCTCACACTGTCAGCACCGATTGAGTGTTTACACCTGCTCACCCCCCACACACACACACTTCCCACTCTCCTCACCACTTTGTGACGCAAACACCCGCTCACACACACACGAGAGGCAACTCACACACATAACAGGTGCCACAGGTGAGCCAGGCGACTCTGCCAGCTAATTGCGGGCAAATCCTTTTGTGCTGTGTGTGTCCAGGGGCCTTCCCTTAAGAGCATCCATCAGTGTTTTTCTCTCTCCATTGCGCGTTCCTCCAGGGAGTACCCCCCCCCCCCCCCCCCCCCCCACACACCGCGCTCCCTCGCTCTGCAAACCTGGCAGGAGAGAATAAGGGACCGTGGACACCGGCCCAAATCTGCTAATTATTTCTTTCTTTCTGTATCAATTATTTGTTCATAACACCGCCCTCCCTGCTTCCGTCCGGGGTCTCCAGACACCTGATAAAGCCCCCATAGTGCACACACACACACACACACACACACACACACACGCACACACACACACACACACACACACTCACACACACACACAGGCAAACACGCACACACTCGTTCACACATGCATACATATGTAATTACAGACTTTTCTTTTATATAGACCAGCAAGCACTTACCGTATGTCCACTTACATTTACAGGCACACACACAGTATAACGCACATGCACACACCCACGCACACAATGACACATAGTGAGGTCCACACATACACACACACATCCACACACACCCAGGTACATGTACACCCACTCACCTCCCGCTGCGCTCCATTCAAAGCCTCAGAGGCACTAATTATATTGTGTGTGTGTGTGTGTGTGTGTGTGTGTGTGTGTGTGTGTGTGTGTGTGTGTGTGTGTGTGTGTGTGTGTGTGTGTGTGTGTTTGGGGTGGTGGTGGGAGTTGTAGGTTAGAGGCTGTTCTCACATCTGTCACTTGTTAAATTAGCCTTAGACAATTCAGAAGAGAGCCAGACCACATCACGCCATCGAACACATTTATAATGTACAATTATTGAAACAGTTTACAGTTACAATCAAGTTGTGACTGGTGTGTGTGTGTGTTTGTGTTTGTGGTGTGATGTGATGTACCATAGGTACATTTATCTACTTGCTGTCTCTATGCATTTGTTTGTTCAATCACTGCAATGTCAGATCAATTTTTTAAGTCAAGTGCTAAATAGAGCTGCAACCAATGCTGCGTCTCCTGTTCCCTGATTCCATGTGAACGCAACATAGAGGTTATTTTCATAAAGGATTAGTCTATAAAATGTCATAAAGTAGTGAAAATGCAAATCATAACTTAAGAGTCTAAATTGAAGTCCTTAATTTGCTTGTTTTATCTGACCAACAGTCCAAAAAAAAACAAAAAACATTTATGAAAATTTCTTGTTAAATCATCACATTTAAGAAGCTGAAATCAGCAAATATTTGACATTTTTGCTTGAAAAGTGAGTGAAACTATCACGCAATTATCAAAATAGTTTCCTTTTAATGTTTTTGATTTATGGACAAATCATTTCACCTAGAGCCAAATATTTAAAGTCCAGTGTGTAAGATTTAGGGGGATTAATTTTTGTTAGCAGTAAGGACTGCAAATTGTAACCATCTGAAATTTCTCCTGGTTGAAATTCCTTCAGTGTTTGTTGTTCAGGAGGTTTTTATCGGGAGCAGAATTATCCACAAGTCTCTTTTCTTTCCAAAACAAACATTCAGACTGGTACAAACACAAAAAAGAAGTTTTACTTAACAAATCTTCTCCCGATGCTGCTTGTTGCCTTTGGACTTCTGCAGTACAGTGGACGACGTGAAAATGTCCCTAAATAGAGCCAGTGTTTGGTTTGTCCATTTTGGGCTACTATAGAAAACATGGCGGTGCTATGTAGATATAAACATCTCATTCTCAGGTATTTTCAGGTGATTATGCACCAAAGAAAACATACTTATTATATTTATTCAATTTCTGCCAAAATATCCCCCTAAATCCTACACACTGGACCTTTTGAATGAACCGTAGTCACTGTACAATGACAGGGAATTCGTTTACATTTTCGGAACAGGATCTGACAACTTTCTAAAGCAGAGAGGTTACAGTATCTGAATGCTGAAGAAAATCCTCTTTCTGATTTGCACGCCTTCATCTGAATGTGAGGCCTGCTGCGTTTTTGTCTCCCTGAGACAACAAGCAATTGCAGCCAGATGTGTTTTTATTTCACAATGCAACAAAGCGGGCTTACCGTCCCCTCGTAAACTTTGTACGTTCAATGCCGGTTACCTTCCTGTTTCTGCCATGAGCGCCGATTGCATCATACAGAGCAGTAGATTACACATATTTTACACCATCAAAGTATTACCGGCTTCCTTTGGCCGATGGCTGGGCCAAGCTGCGCATATGCTCCACGATTAAGCATCCTTAAGTGATTTTTCATAGCCGGTTTCATTTACCCGTGTTTAAATGTGCTTTTGGTTAAGCCCATTGGCCTCTTATGTCAACATGCTGCTGAGGAGATGGCATTAAATGGATTTAGGGGACTGTGTGTGTGCGTTTCTGTCTGTGTGTGTGTGTGTGTGTGTGTGTGTGTGTGTGTGTGTGTGTGTGTGTGTGTGTGTGTGTGAGACCATGTGCGTGCTTTAACATATTGTAGGTTTGTTTTATGCTTGTGGGTTTGAGTTTGTGTATCTGAGAATACAAAAAAATGGTTGCAGGCTTGCTTGTATGAATGTATGTGTTGCTTTCTGTGCATATCTGTGTGTGTGCGTGTGCGTGTGCGTGTGCGTGTGCCTGGGTGTATCAGGGTGGGTCATGAAGGTCTGGCCCTTAATGCCAAATCAGCCACCTGGTCCCAGATTGGGCGGCAGCCTGGTTTCATATCCCCTCCTTCATTTGGGAATGAATGGGATTAAACCTAATCCCGTTTATAGACACCCATAGAAATCAATACTAAACTGCATTTAACTTGATTTGTCTGTAATCTATTACAAAGACGCTTACTATTGCATTAAATGCTGTTTCAGGAAGCCATGGCATCATTAATGGCTGTATTTTACGATGGTTTTAAGCCTTGAACCAGTTTTCATTACAAATGCTTCATAATCCAACTTCAACATGAGGACAGACTGACTCAATTGACCTGATTTAAGATGCTAGTTTTTCTGTATTTCTCAGCGATGTTTCACTCCCCTCTTGAATATTTGCATATTAATTTGAAATTTTCACACAACAGGGTGATTTGAAGTGTAATCATACCAAATACCCGCACGTTTATAAATACACACATGCCACGGCTAATTGGCGGTTAGATTTCTAAATCTCGGGGTGCAGCCTTACTCGCTCAACTCAAAGCAGGATATCTGAGAGACATGTGTAACAACCCCCCCCCCTTTCCATTTAATTGGTTTCATAAACAGATTAATTTGAAGGAGAGGGGGGCTTAATTGCTAATCAGCGTTTCCATGCAGCTCCTGAAGAGTTGAACAGGATCAAGTGTGTTCTTCTACCACAAAAAGGCCTTTAGAGCCTGCAGTACACTGACAGGGGAAGAGACGAGAGAACAGGGGAGGAAAGAGATACAAAGAAAACGAGAGGCAGGGCAAAGAGAGGATGCAGGAGAGAGAGGAGGAGAGGAAAAAAGAAGGGAAATTAGGTGAAAGGGAAGGAAAGAAGAAGTAAGGGAGAGGAGAAGAGGGAGAGAAGAGACGATGAAACCTCTGTCCTCCCACTCTAAAGTAGTGGATATTAATAATATAATGAAGTGAAAACATAGAAGAGAATATTCATAAACATTATCAGAATCTAAATTGATTGTCAAGTGCAGAAATGTTTGAGAAAATAATTCACTGAAGTTGCATCCAAGGCATCAGGAGAGTAAAATAAAGATTCACAAACTCACAAAATACAGACTTAATGCAGCAGAGAGCTGGAGTGTGAAACTTAATGTTGCAACACATTGACTCCACTATGTTCCTATAAATGCATTAAGTTAATTTTATTATGTTTCTATCACCTTTGTTGACACTGATAGGCTAAATATATATATATAAATAAAATAGGCCTTCATCAGTATGAGCTGCAGTAGTCTATGTACACTCTTACACGAAGGCTGAATTGTTCAGTCATGCAGTGACAGATAGATAGAGAGGATGCTGCATCTTCAACATAAAAACTTCAAAGTAAAACAAGAAAACTGCACAAAACTTAATCACAAAAATGAGAGCAATTTAAAACAGGTAAATCCTTTAACAAATATGTAACATGTTAGTGAAGATTCTCAGTCATCCAGGTCAAGGTGATTTTAAGTGCTACATTGTAGGCAACTGGACTTGCTTGAGTGTCTTGAAGAGGTTTCATCTCTCATCCGAGTGTCTTCCTGAGGACTGAAGAGGACGCTTGGATGAGAGGTGAAACGTCTTTCAGAAACTCAAGCAAGTCCAGTTCCCTGTGATAGAGCGCCTAGAATTTATTACATAACAATAAAATTAACTGTAAAATGCTAAAATGTTAATTCATTCTGCTTGGATTTAAGATTTCGAGATTGTAAATTTAGAAAGTCAGTGTTTACTAAGGAAGTTAAAGGGAATTTTTTGGTGTGGCTGTATGGGGTACCTATCCATGGTCAGTGTATTACCTAAAAAAGATGTAGTAGTACTACAGTTTGCTTGAGTTTTTAGTGACTTTGGTGAATGCGAACTAACCCTTTAAAACGCCAAAGTCACACAATAAGACAAACAAACAGACCAGCAGCTCCCATATTCTGTGAAGTAAAATGATTGTTTTTGTCAAAGGAGCCTGGTGGCTTCAAAGAGAGCGAGGTGAAACATTAGAAAATACAATCGAAACCCACAATAGAAGTAAACAGTATGTGATTTATGGCATGTAAGGAGATGGTGAACTTTTTATGGATCGCCTCAATGATACACAGTCGTATTTTGTTTTGAATGATGACATCCATTGACATTTGTGGTGATGTCATTCCCAGCGGTGCTGAGCGATCGGCTGATTCTGGTGTCCCTCCCGGAGCAGAGCCAGGTGGCTGCAGTCTACCTCAACCAGAAGAACCAGGACTCCCCAGAGGCTGGCAGGCGAACAGACAAACTCTCCCCCTCTGAAATCAAGGTACAGTGGAGCGCACTGATGGAGTCTGCATGAGCTATGTGTGTGATTTAGCATTTGTGTGTGTGCATTTAGGCCATTGTTTCTAAAAAAGAGAGAGAGAGAGAGAAAGCAGAGACAAGAAAAGAAAGGCATTAACATGTCATTCTGAATCACCGTCCAACTCTATTCTTCATCGTACCTGATGATGGCCAACATTTCAAAAATGTTATTCTTGTATTTCTTTCATGCTTAATCCGAAGAGGAGAGTACACTTTAGTCACATGTTCTGTCAGTAGCAACACACACCAAGAGCCATTAAACTGTTAAAAAAATACTAGAAACATGCTATATAAGGTAGAATCTGATTACTTTCAATGTAAATTTTATCAAATCCAAATTGTACTAACCCTTTAAACCCACTCTATTTGAATCAAAACACACTAACTGAGTCTTTCCTACATCACTGACCTTTTTTACCATGACAATTAAAATAAAACACGGTTTGGAAAGTCTACTCAGAATATTGGCTGTTAAATAAATCGGTATTACTTGTATATACAAAGTGGCAACCACTGTAACACTAAAATGCCCAACTTAACAGCAGAGATAAACATGTTTACAGCCTGGTATAAAAAAAAATATTTTGTCTCTATAGCTGATTTCAGCATTCATGACAATCAGTCGGATCAACCCTCCGTCCTCCACATCTCCAGCCTCTTGCCAAAATTTGGTCACTTCTTGCTCCAATAAACCGAGGTGATTACAGCCGTAATGCTGAACTTGAGGCTACAAAACCTACAATGGGTGGCGTCACTGTAGCATCGTCCATCATTTTTACAGTTTATGGTACGTACATGACAAATGAGGACTTTGGTTATGTCACTTATCTAACATTTAACTTATTATCAAGCAATGTGGAATTAGCGAGGACGTAGCTTGTAATTTTGGTGGTTAACCAGATAGCTGCCCGCTGTCAGGATCTATCCTGATATTTCTGTGTGGATTTTTGGTGTCCGTCCATCCTCTCTATGTGGCCTAATACAATTAATAAATGATAAATGTTTGTATTTTTGAGCACAACAGGTGCTCAAAGTATGCGTAGGTTCAATGTAAACACCATGTGCCATCTGTGGTGTAAGTATGCCTCCAACTCTCTCCGTCTTTCCTGTTTCTGTCTATTAATCTCTCATAAAGGTGTGTATTGAGAGGCAGTGTGATCTGGAGGTGTTTGTGTAGGTGTTAGTAACAGGTCTGATTATGCTCCGTCCCGTTCTTCCCTCCCCCAAAAACAAACCTACACTGTGTCCTCCGTCACTCGCTGGCTAACCGCTAACCCTGGCATTATCACATTACTGCCAGGCCCTTTTGTTAAGGTGTGTGTGGGTGTGTGTGCGCGTGCATGTTGGTGTGTATAAAAGCAATCGTACCCGGCGTGCGTCTGTCTCCAGAAGTAGAGTCCTGATAAGACACCCCCCTCCTCTCCACCACCACCACATATTGTACACCCCACACCTCTGTCAATGCATGTGCATGCAACCTGCGACATACACACACACGAACGTGTGCACACGCGCACACCCGACTCCCCATCCCCCATAACAAACACACACATGCACACACACACACATACACATCGCCCTGGTCCAGTGGGCTAAGCTGGAGAAGGGAGAGTGGGGGGCGTTGAGGGGGGGCTAAACTAATCCGGCCCACAGAAAGTGGTTTTTGATTATTGCTGACCAGCAAACGCCAGCAGAAAAAAAAAGAAAAAAAAAAAAGAGAAGAGGGAAGAGATGGGTAGGGATGGTGGGATGGAGGGGGCGTAAGGGGGGTTGAGATAGTGTGTTATTAACCCCGTGATTTTCTGATTTTTTTTTCTTCTTTTCCATTTCTAATCTGTCAGTGATCTCCCGTTCAGCTGTTTGGGGCAACTCTTTGTTCCCTTTATCATCAGATGTACTTCCATCATTTTAATTCATCTCGGTATTTTGTGTCCAAGGCAAATCCTCCCGCCCCCCCCACCCAAGGGGGCAAGGAGGGCAGACATGGACCACTGAACCTTCAGCTTGTCGATTTACTAATTTCTGCATGTTTCTCCTCTTTTAAAGTCATTTTTTTTGTACCGAGGTTCATGTTTATGACGTATTTCAGCTTTTACAACATGCCTTTCTGTCACACGTGTGTGTATAGTTTTGTATGTGCTAATGTGTGTGTGTGTTAGCCATCGACTCTGGTAGCTGGTTCATTGTGTTAGTGAGTGTGACTGGAGATAAAGTGTATGAAAGGCCTGTATATGGGGCTCCGTGTGAAGAAGGAATGAGCTGTGGTGTACATGAAAGGCAGGGTCACAGTGTAAGACCTGCAATTTCACCTGCGTTAAAAGTGCTTCTGGATGGAGCACTGTTTGTTTAATGGTGTGTGTGTGTGTGTGTGTGTGTGTGTGTGTGTGTGTGTGTGTGTGTGTGTGTGTGTGTGTGTGTGTGTGTGTGTGTGTGCACTTCTCATACCAGTGCCTCTACATGTATGTACATGTGTATTTGTGTGCATACATGCATGCATTCATGTCTGTGTGTGTTTCTGTGCGAGTGTGTGTGCCCCCCACCCCAAGCGCCACGAGAGCTCATTACTGTGCGTCTCTTTGTTGTGGCCCGTAGAGCGTGGCGGACCTTCCCAAAAATATGCACATCACTAAAACAACAAGCCCGACAGAACAAAAAACACACACATTAATAATGGAAGCTAAAAAACAACCTTAGATATCAACAAAAACAGGATGGGGGAAGGACATGAGTGATTTTTTTTGGGGGGTGGGGAGGACTGCAGATGTAGAAGTTTCAGAGCCCTCAGGTGTTAACACACCAGGTAGGTGAATCCAGATCACTGAGACACTCTGAAAACTTCAGGTCTTCATAAGATATGCTTTAAATCTGTTGATCTATACTGTCTGTTTATATTCTGACTGTACTGCCCATTTTCCACAATCCATTCTCGCTTTTGTGTTTCCATGTGCAGGTGTTTTCTGTTGAGGCGAGCGGACGGGGTCGTGGGCTTCGTAGACGTGTGTGTCTCAACCGTCTCCAGGATGTGGCGCTCTGCTGGTGGGACCTGGAAGAGTCTGGTGAGGAGCTGTGGCCCTGGACTTCAACAAGCACGCACAGGAACAACCTGGTCCTGCTCAGCTGCTCACCTGCTGAAGGACTCAAGGTACACACACACACACACACACAAAAGAGAGTACAAGTCACCAGGTAAAGCCAGTATACACTATGCGATTTTGGGCTGTCTCTGTCAAAAGATGTCCTTCGTGAAAGAAACATGCCGATATCTTTGGTGATGGCTCGAAGACGGTCGTCCTACGTCACTTAGTGAGAGAGATTCAAGGATGGCCGTTGTCATGGTTGTGGAATAAAATTTCTGACAGTGGGTGGGCTTTCCTCAAATTGTGCAAATTAAATTGCGGATGTAATGTACGTCTGATAGAAACACGTCAATTTCTAAAAAACATTTATTGCAAAAAAGTTTTTACGCTCACATAAGGTGGTATTTCAGGCGATTCGAAAAAGCCATATTTCACAGCCCTGCAGTGGAATCGCTATTTCTTACTGTTATAGGTCACAGGATGTCTGTGCACTTGTCGGTAGAAACTGGCTCTTACAGGCATGATGCAGCAGGTGCTACAAGAGGTGTTATTGCATCACATAACATATAAGTTGAGCAGATCATTGTAAAGTTTTGAATCCACAGTTCCTCCGTGAAATCATGGACTATCACCTCCCAGAAATCCCTGATACGAGGTCTCTCCCACATATAAGGGCTCGCCCTTCCATTATCGCTCACATAACACGCCAAGTTCACCTGTTTCGATTGGAAATAATGACAGCTTGTGCGGTGGCTGCAATAAAAATAAAGCTGCTAATGTTTTGAACGTCCATCGTCATGCTTCTTAGGCTGTTATCACGAGAGGAGAAGTCGCACAACATCATTCAAAAATATTGCTTATGTTTTGTGTTAATCTTTGATGGAAATTTGGGATTTGGTATGACCATCTTTCTGTGTGACTGCTGTTACGTCCTACAGTACATCTACTGACCAAACAATAGAAATGCAGCATGAAATGACGCGCTCTATTAGATCCATGTTGCGTAGTGTAGCTTGAACTAAACTTATAAGATTTATAAAATGTCACCGTCTGCAGGAGGCTTGTGGGGTTACTGCGTCAATGTCAGGTGGCAGCACAGATGGAGATTTTTTGGGGGATGCAGGCGACGTGTCCACCTCGATATTTAGAACGTGTGTTTGTCTCCACCAAACAAAACATGAAAGTAGCAGGGGGCTTTTTTTTTGACAAAATAGACACTTACACCACAAATTGATGCATAAAATTCACCAGAATGTAAATGTTTGATACTCAAAATTTTCTGACGCAGGGGCTTCAAGCCCCCTTGTCATGTGTCCACCCTTAACGTTTAAACAAAACCCACGCCCTTGGTTGGGTGGCTGGTCTGCTGCAGTAAGCTGTAGGGTTCTTGTACAACTGGAGTGAAACTGGAACAATTTTCTAGGCGATAACTCGAGTATGTTCTCAGTGAGTGTTGGCTAGCAGCTATACTCAGTTTCCAAATAAGTGATTTGTTTTTATATTTGCAGAATTGGAGCATTAAAGGCCAAAAAGAAGCTCATCCCACTGAAATGTGAAATGTGTCCCAAATATGACTCGACTGTTTTCAACATGGCAGCCAGGTCACAAATGTTTTTTGTTTTGTTTTTTTTTTTTACAGCTAAACAGTACACTAAAATATGTTAATGACAATGTTTTAGGCGAGAAACAGGCCGTGCAGTAACAGAATACTGATTCATATTTGACCATTGCGACCTAGTGTGACAGTTAGACCTGAGTTTGGTCTGGGTTCGAGAGAGAAGAGGGGGGCAGGTCTTTCTCTTGATGTACTTTGATGCTCTTTGTGTCTGTTGTTGCGACATGGGTGAAAATATGAAAATGAGGAAAACCTGTAGTTTGAGCAACAGCTTAAGAGCCAGCAGAAATGTTCACTGTGAGGGGAGCAGAGAGATTTAGGCTCTGGTTAGGTGGAGGGAAGTCCACCACAGTTCATCCGCACATACTAACCACATTAATATGATACAAAGTTTGTTGAAAATCTGCAAATTATCCCTTTAAGATTATAGTTTTCCCTCTTGTTGCTTGTTTCTGCCTCCTTTAGCAGTTGGTGATGCGAAGGCCTCGACAGCGTTGTTATTGTTTTTGCAGGAAACACTAAAAAAAGGTCCAGCTCACTTTCTCTTTATAATGAAATCAAAGCTTTTTTCATCAGCTAGAGAGAACGAGCTTGGATTCAGATTCAGGAAACAAATCATTTTAGATGTGGCCCAACATACAGTGCAAAACAAACCGGAAAATAAACGTACAGCATGTGTTCATAATAAAACTATAATTTAGTATAACACTGTGTGCAAAGATTGATAGTGTTTATGTAGATGTACAGGTCATTACCTTCCCTTTTATTTAAAATGTTAATGGCAGTTGTAATGAAGGAGTTTTTAGGTGTTTTTCTTGACAAAGGGGACTTTATAGCAGCGACCTGATGGTAGTAGCTAGAGAGGTTTATGCAGAAGGGGAGTGGGATCTCTTGTAATGTGACTGGCTGTCCTTTCAGCTGTTTGGGGATAAATCTCACTAATAATACAAAGATTAAATACAACAAAACAAGTAATGACATTGCACAAGTGCCTATAATAAAGTTTTTATCTTTAACCCTTTTTAAAACCTTTTTCCGTGCTGTTTAAAGCCTTAAACTCAGTAAACAATCATACCTCCAGCTGTTTAAATTTATGTTGTTATTTTTGCACATGCACACACACCTACTCACACACACACTGAGGCCACATAGTAAAAAAGGCAACAAAGCCACTGTTGTGAGTGGAGACCTGTGTTGTCCTGGATGGGATTGGGGACGGTGTGTTAGTCACCTCAAGGGTGGCACCTCTGTGTTGCACCTCCATGCATCACCATATGAAAAAAGCGAGGAGAAGCTAAGCTGTGGTACAGCGTGAAGAGGAACGCCTACACACTTACACACACACACTCTCACACACACTCGTCTTAGACACACAGCCTCATGGCCTCTGGCAAAACCCTACCCGTGACCCGATTCTCTGTCAACGTAGGATTGTCCTGGTGCCAAAAGCAGATGAAAGATCCCAAATTACCGAACTGGGCTTAACTCTACTCCTCATACCGTGTTCCCCGGTAAACATATGCAAAATATTTCACCACACCAGAGAGAGAGGGGAGAGACTCTGCGAGAGGGAGGAAAGATGAGCGTTACCAATTGCATGCTAGGAAAACAAATTCACGCAGGAGAGAATGAGGGAGGGATGGGAGCTGTGGGGCGGGGGGGCACATGAATATTGAAATAAGCAAAGCAGATGCTGTTCGCTGCTTTTACCGCTTCTTGTTTTTGGAACGCTCTTCACATTTATCACACTCCTTCACCTAGTTTATTCTCTCTGTCTCCTTCACCCCCCCTCTCCTCCTCCTCCTCCTCCTCTCCTCCTTCTCCTCCTTCCTTCCTCCACGCTTCAAGAACATTAAAGTCTCTTCGTGGGGCTGCGGCATCGCGCTCTAATGAAAGCGTTTGTTGTCATTTTTCAGATGCGCGGTGTGAAATTAAGCGAGCAGTTTATGTAAGAGCCGTGGCGGGAATCAAACGCCGGGCACACATCGGGAGACGCCAGCTACTTCAATCACTTCAAGCTCATATATATGTTCCTTTTGTTCAGTTCGCTATCTGCCGCACTAAGCCAATTTTCTAGCCAGTCTCTCGGCATTTAAAAAAGTCTGATTTCTTTCCCTATGTGGTCTTAATTCGTATGCCCCCCCCTCACGCTGATAAGTGGAGCCACGGCATGCAGGGGGGTGGAGGGTGGGAAGGAGAGAAAAACACATACATAGTTCGTTTTTATGCATCCAGTTAACATTTTTAATTATCCTTCCTTCATGCTTCCCTCCCGTAACCCCCCCCCTCACAAACACAAACACACACAAGATCCTGGAATTTAATAATCTTAATGAAAACACCAGATGAATGTTTTCTTGCTTTTTTTAAAGTTGATTTTTGGTTTTTATATGTGTGTTTGTGAGCATACTTTTTTTTGTTTGTTTTTTGAAGCGTTTGCGATCCTGTTATCTGTCACCAAACAGTTTCTCTTCAGTCGTTTGATCTGCATTTGTGAATTCTTTTAATTATTTGTGACTTTAGCACTGTCTAGCATGGATTTTTTTTGTTATATATAATTATATAGCAGTTAAATATTCCTTCCCTTAACCCCTCCCATAAACACACACACAC
This sequence comes from Plectropomus leopardus, assembly GCF_008729295.1. NCBI lineage: Eukaryota > Metazoa > Chordata > Actinopteri > Perciformes > Serranidae > Plectropomus > Plectropomus leopardus. The sequence goes on along the minus strand of NC_056477.1, from coordinate 4,910,247 downwards.
ACACACACACACACACACACACACACACACACACATACACACGTACACACATATATCCTGGAATTTAATTATTAAAAAACAACAAGAAAACAGTTATCTGGTGCTTGGTGGTTGTATGTGTGTCTGTTTGTGTTTGTCAACATTTTTAAAAATTTGCGATCCTGTTATCTGTCACCAAACAGTTTCTCTGCAGTTGTTTGATCTGCATTTGTGCTGTTTTTTAACTATTAGTGAATCTAGTACTGCATGGGATTTTTCATCTGCAAAAACCTAAACAGATTGTCCATAAAAGACAACCTTAGCTGAAAAACTTTCTATAGAAGGAATATATAACCTTATAGCAATTAAAGATTTCCCTCCCTTAACCCCTCCCACAAACACACACAAGTTCCTAAAATTTAATAATGAAAACACCAGATGAATGTGTTCTTGCTTTTTTGAGTTGATTTTTGGTGGTTGTGCGTGTTTGGGAACATACTTTCAATCTTTTTTTAAATTTTGTTTTTCAAAGCATTTGTTATCTGTCACCAAACATTTTCTCTGCTGTTGTTTGATCTGTATTTGTGTTGTCTTTTAATTATTAGTGACTTTAGCACTGTGCAGCATGGGATTTTTCGTTTGCAAAAACCTGAACACATTGTCCATGAGAAACGACCTTAACTGAAATAATGTGTATGGAGGGAATATGTAATTGTAGAGCATTTTATACTTCAGCTCCTCTGCAACTGCTATAATTTAGAGTGCATTAGAAACTAAAATAGCTGTATAAAATGGTAAAATTTGCCTCCAAATGTAAAAAGCTACAGCCTAAATGTGCAGAATTGAAGCATTTACAGCAGGAAGCACATTTCCAGCAATGCACTGCAATTACCCCCAAGCTCCAGTTCTTTGTAAAAACCAAGCTGCTTCCACAGTTTCGGGTCCGGTGAATAATGTTCCCTCTGTGCTACAATTATGTTCAGTGGTACCAATTATGGCAGTTAAGGTGTGAGGAATATTTCTGTTAGTAATCCCGCTGCGCCTGTGCATTTTCTCACATCAGTCCCTCAACGCTAACCCTAATTCAAACACCTAAAAACTTCCCAGTCCCACCCCCCTCCCCTCCGCCTCCCTCCCCGACATCCCTTCATCCCTCGACTCTCCTCCGAGTCCCTCCGTCTCTCTCTGCCCGTCTCTCCCTGTCTTTCTCTGCTCCGTGAGCTGGAAAATTGGCTTCAAAAGGCCACTGCTGTGAACAAGGGCCAGCCACACAGTTGGGCCCGTCCGCTTTATCTTTCACGCCACGGAGGGGAAAAAAAGGTGCCGGCGAGAGAGAGACAAGAAGAATGGAGAAGAATAGTTTTGACCAGTCACTGAAACCAATAACCAGGAGAAAGCTACTTACTAGAGGCCTCTCTCTCTCTCGCTCTCTCTCTCTCTCTCTCTCTCTCTCTCTCTCTCTCTCTCTCTCCTTGTCTTCCTCCCCGTGTCTCCATCCTCTCTCTCTCTCTCACTTCCATTCTCACTCTTTCTCATCATCTTTTGTGCATATTTCTGTCTGTCTGTATCCCTCCCTTTCTGTCTCTCTTGCACATCCTTTCACTCACTTGCTCGCTCCCTCTCTTGACCTTATTCATCATTTTCTATTTTATGCTCTCAGAACTGGGGAATACAGCACGCTAACATGCCACAGTATATCCTGGAGAGTTCACAGGCAAACAAAGCTTTGCTTTTATGAATATATTCAAATGACACATGCATGCTGTATTTCCAAAGTCCTTTTTCTCCACTTCTTTTAAATGCTGGCTGTTGTTTTGACTTCCAAAGTGTATTTGGGCTTCATTCATGCAGTAGTTTGTAAAACAGGAGTGAAAATTGTTGCTTTAAAAATGATAAAAGAGTTGGAAATGTTGCAAATAGCCTCAAGCAGTATTGAAAGATCAATGCCCAGAAAACTCTTCTCGTATTCATTCCTACCAGCATTTATATTTAAGGTCCGTGGCAGAGTTCATACATGAGTCAGCTGCAGATGAATCTATATGTCATCATTCGTCCTATGTTCATGTGTCATCATGCTTACGTTAGCATGAGTGTTTGCAGTTTAAGAGTTCACGTGTTGAAAACCCCGCAACCCTGAGAGTCATGAGTGGCTGTGCTCTAATCTCCAAATCAGCTGTGTTGCCTTCAGGGGCCTTTTGCTTGCCTTTGCTCAGCTCGTACAGAATGTAAAATGAGGCGCAGCGTGGCCTTAAAAATGACCCAGAGTCAAAATGCTGACTGTATTAAATGTTGTGTTTGTAAAAGAGTGTGAGATGCAATTTTTGCTCTGCGTTCTGCTGTAGCTCTGTTGAGATTTATGGACTGTGTCAGACTGCATATTGCACTTTTATAGAACATTCAAAAGGCTCTTCAGCTGTACATTTAGTCCCAAGGTACAGACGGTCCAGGTCTAAATGAGGTCAGGGCACAAGTCGTGTAGCTGCATTTTAGATGCTGAATATTGAGTTAGAAACTTTTAAATCTGATTGAAAGGATCTTAAAGTCAACCAGCACCTGTGTTAACAGGTTAGAGCAGCCGCACCGCCTGTAAGCAGTGCGGCACGGGCAGAGATTTGGAGGCTTGCTGCTTTTCTTTCAGTGTGTTCCTTTTTTTCTCATGTACGTTGTTTTTTTATAGCCTTGCACCTACATGTTGTGTCCATAACTACCCTCTCGACTTGCATAATAAACTGTAACATAAAGGAAATACTAAATTGTTTTTGCGGCCAGTTTCTTTCCGTACCAGGGTGTTGGAGAGTTCTGGTGTGAAGATACCCCCAAAATCCCTTACTTTATCCAGTTTTTACTGGCTGAACACGTGTTGATTCTCCAACATCACACCATGTTTTTTGTGTAAGTGTCAAAATAAAAACATAAGTTAGTCTTGCGCTCTTTGACCTCTTTGGCTGTTGAACCGGGTCGTGCAGTGTTTGCTCTTCGCCTCTGAGCTGCAGCCGACACGGTCCCCCTTCTCGTTTCCTCGGAGGGTCACCTATCAGGGGAGGCAGAGCTGATTCAGCTGCACCTCATCCCTCGATGGTGCCACGGTGGCATGCTGGCACAGCGGGCAGCGGGCACAAGCAAGCCGGGCACGGGATGAAAAGCTGAGAGGATGAGATGTGGTTTGTTTGGGGAGGGGGGGTCAGGGTTTGTGGGATGGAAGTAGGTCTTGTGAATCCTGTGACAGCATTCTGCAGGATGGACTCGATGGACCCTTCGGCTGCTTTGTGTTTGTGTGCAAGTTTGTTTAATGCATGTGTCACTTTGTCCCCTGCAGAAATGTAGCTATCCAGAGAACCGCACCCTCCCAAGGATACCCCGCCCCTTACATGAATTGAGCCCCTTTTGCCTGCTGCCTCATATAAACACACACACACACACATATACACACACACTGCACCCACCCCCTGGGGAGCAGCAGGAGCTAGCTCTGGGGGATTATGGAGAGGAAAAAAAGCTTTCAGGAGGACAGTCATCTGCTTCTCTCCTGCTGTAGACCACGAGCAGGCAAAAAAAAAAAAACCTTCCTCCCTCTAAGTCCCTTTTTGGCAATGCCTGCCAAAAAACTGGGCCGGGCAGCTTTGCGAAAGGAAGGCAGGCAGGCAGGCGATCCTTCTTTCTGTCTACACGGCGAAAAGAAATGGGCTCATTTAGCCAAAGCTGCCACGGTCAATGCAGAGCTCTGATAGAGGCTTTGGTTAGGTGAAATCCCTCCTATAAAGCTCCGTCAGAGACTGAGGAAGTGTTGGGCTGCTGTTTAGCACAGGCTGATGTCTCCTGTCATCCACCTACTGTTGCCGGTTCCTCGTGGGTGTTTTATCGACAGCGCCACCAGTGACACGGCCTTTCTCCATCAGTGTCAATGCTCGCTTGTATAGCGGGTCCATTGTGTCCACTCCCACCAACTGGTTTTGGTCCAGGAGCAAATCATCTGAATTCTGGATTTGACCATTAATAATTCCAAGATTTCCTCTTGAATCATCCTCTTTTATATTGAAAAAGGCTGGTTTCTTGTCAGTCACCATGTCTAAGTGTTGAGCTCTTGGCTCGTCGTGCAGGTAAACAACAGAGGAGGTTGTTTATCGCTGGGTGCTGGGTGCCAAGCTGTGGCATGCTCAGGGAGAAGACGTTGTTGACCTTGAGTTAAAATGGAGCTCTTATCATTAGCTGTCTTGATTGACAGCCTGGTGTTTATGAGCAAAGTGGAAGGCTCTATTTCTTCCATCTCCGGGGGGATTTGGGGCTGCTGCCATGGCATGACTCATTTCTCTGTGTTTCTCTCACGTGTTCCTTATCCTTGTTTCAGTCAAAAACAGTGCTGGCATAAGTCGACATCTTCCAACTCTTAAGAAGAAGAACATGTTAAAACAACAACAATATTACCAGATCAAGTTCCACTTAGTGATATTTATAACCTGAAGGGTAATGGCTAACCACTTCAGTAGCAGGAGGGAAATTCCAAAACCTAAGATAGATACAGGCAGAAATAAAAACAGAATCATCAAAACAAAACAAAATCAGTTCACAGACTTTAAACCGTCAAAAATACATCCTGCAAATCCACCCACTTCAGTTCAAGTCTACCAAACTTAGATAACGTATACGGTAAAGTTCAAGTCTCCTAGATAATTTGACAACTCTATGGGTTTTGTATCATATTCACCAGTTGTCCAGATAATTTATTTTTGTCCCGTCAGTTTTCTATAGGCCCTCAAATCAAGAGTGCTTAGAGCTAAATGTTGACGTAACCAACTCATCGCAGGTATACAGTTTACCATATTTATCATCTTAATTTAGAGTGTCAGCATGCTAACATTCACTAACTAACATTAGACTCAGTGCAGTTTGATAGATTTTGACTGTATAAAATGATGGACATTGTCACTGAGACACAGTCACCCACTGCTTTGTGGACTCCTTTTTTGAAGCCTGGAGTTTGGCTCCATTGTTGTTTTTTTGGAGCCAAAAGTTACAATGTTTGATGACGGGGTGGAGCTGAGGTGGATCTGACTGATCACCTTGAGTGACGCGTCACAGACAGTCTGTCACTCATTGCACCCACGCCCTTATATATGCTTAACTTTCAGCCTTAATATAAATGTAAGCAGACGAGTTATTATAAAAAATGATCTCCCTGCACAGTTGTCATGAATGTTAAAATACACTATGAATACCAAAACCACCAACGAGGCTGTACACGTTTATTTCTGCTGTAAATGTGAACATGTTAACATGGGGGACTTTTGGGATCAGCTCACCTCTGGATCCAGCCTCAAGTGCACATTCAAGAAACTACCGTTTCTGGCACTTTATTTTCAGCCGCAGAGGTTGCCGCTTGTTATTTAGTCATAAAAACATAGTATTGGACAAATTAGTGTTTTGACTTAATGATGGTAATAACTGAACAGTGAAAAATCTCAAATGTGATAACTCTTTGTAATAATATGACAGTTATTCCTAAAGAGCCATGAAAACACAAATGTCACCCTTCTTGTGGTACAAATAGAAAAGAAAAGTCATTTGGCATCTTCCTCTGGGGACCATGAATAACATGGCTTAACAGTACCTCATAATTTCTAATCTGAATTTGAGAATCTAAAAAGTTTTAGAATAGCGAGTTTGACATCCTCCTGCTTCCACCTTCATTTAGTGATGCAGTCAATAGGATTTTAGGTCAGTCAGTGGATGTTTTTAAAACTTAAATAGATGAGTAAATTCTCATTCATACATCTTTGGTAACAAATGTTAAAGTTTTTGTCTTCCTACCCAGAGAAGAGAAAAACATGTTATTGTGAACTGTTGAATCAGATCAGATTTATAGGGAGGATTTTCAAGTGTCCATCACTTGAGGACTCTTTGTAATCATTCTCCCTTCTCTCTTTTTTTTCTTTTTCTCCCTCTAAAGGTCCTCGGTTCTCTGCGGACAGAAGGAAGTCCTCTGGACTGCCGCTTCAGTTTGCTCCAGCCATACCAGCTGCTCACAGTGGAGCTTCCTGCAGGACCCCGCGGATTCAGAGAGGGGTCCTGGGCCGACGCCTGCGTGTACGAATGTGCAAGAGGTCGCCTTCACCGCCTGTCCGTCACCCGCATCCCGCTTCCATCCCACCCTGTCTCCTGCTCGCGTCACCCCTGTGAGACCACACTTCTCCTCGGCTTAAGTGACTCCTCCTTGGTCCTGTATGACCAGCGCCGGGGGATCTCGCTGCTGGCGTCCTGCTCGGTGCCACCCACCCTCCTCGCCTGGCACCCTGCCGGCGCTGTGGTCGTCGTAGGGGGAGAGAAAGGGGAGCTGATGTGCTTTGATGTGGGGTTGGCACCTGTTAACATGGCGCTGGTAGCAGAGGAGGTCGCTTCAGCTGCCACGCTAAGACTAGATCGACACCTGCGCGGCGGAGGAGGACTGGAGGGACTTCAGTGGGCGACAGGCCTGGAAGGAGATGTGCTGATGTTGGCCTTTCATGGGGGACCACTGGCAGCCCTGAGATTCAAACTAGGTGAGTGAAACAAGATTTAAAAAAAAAAAAAAGATGACACCGTAGCAAAAATGACTGATAAAAAAATCGGTTAATATTTCTGTCAAAACTCAACATTTTGGCTGTAAACTACAATAGTTTATTTTCTTTATTAATTTGCTGATTACTTTTCAATTAACTTATGAACTGTTTAATCTATAGGATGTCGTTAAACAACTACCGATGCATTTTCAACAATGAAATATTTCTGCCAAAATTTAGAATTTTGATTATAAGAAACGCCAACACAAAACTTTGTAGAAATGCCTTTAGTAAATGATAGTCAAAACGGAAACTTTCAACATCATATACAGCAAGTTCCTAGCAACTTTTTTTTATTAAGCTCAGTAAAAATTTAAATAAAAATGAATGAATAAACACAGCTCCCTAAAGTTTAACAAAGTGAAAGTTCCTCCAATGCTGATACTTTCTTTGCATGTATTGCAGACTGCATTTCCTCGTGTTGGTTGAGTATAATACGCACATTTTTCATTAATTCATTTTAGCGTCGATCACGCACATAGTGGTCAAAATGCCAAATATCAGCTCCAATAATCTGTCAGCCCCTACTTTTCATACCTCTACCTTAGAATGATGCAGCCATTTCTTATTGTAACATGCTGTCTACAATTACTACGTTTCTGCAAATTGTACTTTTCATGCAGTAATTCTAAATGGTAAATAGTGTCCAGACCTTCCAACCCGTCGCAGTCGTCTCCTCCTGATGAAGGTGCCCTCCTCCCTTCAGAGGCTCTTCCTCTGTTTTGGATCTGACGCTGTATCTGAACCCCGCTGTGTAAATATGGCTGCTGAACCGGTCGTCCTCTTTACCTCTTCACTGCTGAGGGAAGTTAATTTGTTGACGGGCGGGAAGGTTAGCAGGAGTCACGCTCTCAGAGGTCATTCAATAATCGCCCCGGGGCAAGAGCCCCCCAGGTGCATTCTGGGATGCATTTTTCCGATAAATCGTTTACAGTGGCTGCGCAGTCCCTCGGGGCCCCCAGATAAAGTTTGCCAATCAAAATTTTTCCGAAGCAGCCACCACTAACACACGCATACACAAACACACACTCGCACACACACACATTCAGCGTCTTTAATTGTGACTTTGGAAAGAAGATGTGACAGTGGCACGCAGCTCTCTGCTGAAGTTTGAAAGCAGGAGTGTGGGGGCGGAGGGAGGAAGGTAGAAGATTGTGTGCATTTGAGTTTGTGTGTGTTTGAGGGTGTGTGTGTGTGTATGTGTGTGTGTGTGTGTGTGTTTGACTGTGTGTATCCAACTGCGTTTGCCTGTGTGCGCAGGGAAAGGGGAGGGTGTCTTCCAACAATAGCTTCCCCTCCTCTGATCGTCTGCCAAGGTTTTGATGAAGAAAGTCACTGCACGTCTTTTCTCCATGATAATTCTTCCCCCCACACACACACGTGTGTGTATTCTTCTATTTCTGTGCTTCTTTGCGCACACACACACACACACACACACACACGCACACACACACTCCAACTCATTTGTTTGTTTGCTTGCGCTCCTTCTCTGTATTGACTTGTTTCATAAGGCCCGCTACATGACAGAAGGAGTGAGTCGGGAGACGGCGAGGAAGAAAGACTTGGCAAAGCTCCAAGTTCTCTTTTTTCCATAGGAGGCAGCCCTCCCTGGCGCCCCCCCACCCCCACCCTCCTGCCTGCACCGAGTTATCTCATCTGGGCACACGTTGGCCGCGGCTGGGCCTGCACCGGTACAGGCAGTGGAAGGGCAGACCAGGGAATGTGCTGCACGGCACACGAGGAAAATAGTCTTTTTTTTGTAGGTATGTGAAATATTGTTGATGTTTAATGAAGAATTACATAACTGGGTATACAGCTGGTGTATAAACAAGAGAGAGAGACAACGAGAGACCAAGCCGACATATCTTTTTTTTTATATTTAGTTTGGTTACATACTAAAGCCGAAAAACGTGCTCGGGAGGCGCCATGGTAACATAAAGATTCTCTCCTTCACTGCAAAACCTGGTGCTAATTTGATCAGAAGTCAAGTCTATCGAACGCAGCAGCTTGAACCAGCCTGCGTTTAATCAGCTAGTGTGGTAGGCTGTAACAAAATATTGACTAGTTCCATTCTTATTTTTTTCTTTTTTTCCCATTTTTCATATCATTTTTATATCTGAAAAGGATATGTATTGCACAAAATTAAAACAAATTGTTATTTACCAGGGTGTCTGAAGGTCCTTAAAAAGTCTTCAATTCAATTTAATAAATATTGAGCCATAAAAGTCGTCTTAAAAAGTCTTAAATTTTAATTTCTGGGGTCTTTTGCAGACATTTTGTATCATGGAGAATATACTCTGCTCCTACATAATGTGAACATTGTTTGTGTGAAAAGTTATTTACCTATTATACTATAATACCTACTATAGGTAAAAATGTAATTTCCACAGCATGTCAATTATTTCGATAGATTTGACTAGATTACATAAGAAAGTTAATTTCTAAAGAATCATATTATAAAGTGCCTACACGTCTTAAAAAGCCTAAAAATGTTAAAAGCCTTAAAAGTTTTTAATATTGTTCAGTTGGAATTTCTTCATTGCCACAAACATTTTATCTAATTTCATTTATCCATCTTCTATTTTATTTCGGTTAAAATTAGTCTGTTGCATTAAAGTCCACATTTTTAAACTTACAAATCTTTAAACCTACACTTTAAACTGATACTGTCTTCTATAATTGCACTTACCTGTTGGCAAAATGGTGATTAATCTGACTTACTCTAATGATCATATTCCTACATAAAACCAGCCTCTGCACAGGATCAAAAATATATTTTGACCTTTATATGTACTGAACATGCAATGCTTTGGTAAGAAAAAGATGATTTGTCCAAAACTTAGTCTTAAATTTGGTTAAAATTATCTTTAAAAAGTCTTAAAAACAGTAATTTAAGTGTCTGATACCTATTGACACCCTGTTTACTGGATGAATGTCCACAATAACACTGTTATAATGGTTCATTCTGTCTTATTTAATGCTCAGCTATCATTTTTGTCCGTTGGGATGAGGTCTTTGTCAGTACTTTGTGTAGTTGTCGGCTCACAGTATGAGTACTCTGTCGCTGTTTGTTGGAGCTGCTGCTGATCTCGTGCCGCTCCGTGTTGTTGTCTGAACTGAGCTGGTCAAATAAGTCAGTGCGGACAGGTGTGGGAGAGAACCGACATGTCCTCGCCGCCACAATGATCCATTGTCTCTGCTCAGCTTAGAGCAGACGTTAACGCCCAATTCAAGGACCCCTACACACACACACATAAACACACACAAACCGCACGACGCTCAGCTGATGTATTAGCCACATTAGCCCACTCTTAAGGGGATTTGGGGGCTTGCTAATTGCCGGCTTGTCATTTTAATTGCTCGAACAACTCCCCCTCCCACATACACACACACACACATAGACATACACACACAACTTTGGCAATTAATTAGACAAGAGTCAGTGGTGACTTTTTGTGCCTGCAGCCTGGCCCGTTGACGCTGCTGCTGTCAGTGATCACATACTTTGTGCCACCAGCTATGTCCAAATTTATTTCTTTTTTGAGAATAATTACAGTGTGGCAGAATATGATTTTTGACAGAGTAGTTAGTCGTATTTATGACAGCCTGAGTTTTGTTGTTTGGCTCTGCTGCTCCGGTTCACACCAGCCTCTCCCAAAACAAGTTAGTGATTCCTGCAACTGTTGCACCACACACACCACCGCGATCAGGTCACAAAAGACGGTAATCACCCCTGGCATCCAACACCTTCACTTCCCGTACGCGTACTGTGTAAAGCCCACAAAAAAAACCCACCAAGCACCTTTGCCCTTTTACACGCAGAACGAGACACCTCTGCTGCCGGGAAGGGCACAAAACCTCTGTCCTTTCATTATTCAGCAGAGTCCTAATGTGCTCACACACACACACACACACACACGCACAAACAATGGCATAATCAATCACCTCTGGTCAAAAGGCATAATCAGTTGTAACATTCCTCTCATACATACTGTATGCTCAATGTTTTTTAGATGTATTTAAATAGATGGTGATGAGGACACACACACACACACACACACACACACACACACACACACACCAGGGATTGAACAGATAATTGATTGACGATGTCAGTCTAACCAATCCAGTGCTGCTTCACTGTCTAAACCAATCCACTGGACACTCACTTAGCTTAAGTAAGTGCTTCAGGAATATTCTGCATGAACACACGCAGCAAGGTCTGTTGCACCCGTCTATATTAAAAATCTGCTTTTTTAAACAGGAATAGGGGGAAAGTTTCACTTTTTGTTTCAGCAGCTGCATTTTTAAAGTCATGTATAAGTGAGGGTTATACTTTGACATCAGTGTAGTGTGCATATATAACAAAATAATCCAGGTAAATACTCTGAGGCAAATTGTGATTTTGGTCTTTGTAAATGTAACAGAATTAAATGGAAGTAACCAGTGCAAAATAAAAGTAGATAAAACTGAATTAAATAAGGAAAATAAATACCAAAAAAATGAAATGAAATAACCTCCCTCTGATGATCAGAAGGTGATCAGAGGGATGAAAAACATCACCTTTTCCAGTCCTGGAAAAGCCATTTATTAGTGAAAATCATTGCAATTTTTGGAAAAGTCATGGAATTCAGTTCTGCATAATGAAATAGTTGCAGTAATCGTCCATGGATTACCTTAATGTACCATAACTGTACATTTGTTTTCTATAGTTGTTGACTTAAGCTCTAACGTCTGTCGATGTATGACAACATTTATTTACCTTTGTGTACATTTCTGCATTTTCTCCTCGTGTCCCGTCTCTCCCTCCCTGTATATCAACTAACTAATAAAACAGCTCTGGGCAAGTAGGACAAGATAAAAAAAATAATATAATGAGTCCTTGAAAAGTCATGGAAAATATTAAAATATTGTGCATGTAGATGTGGGGACCCTGAATATTATCATCACACTATACTTCCTGCCACTGAGTGAGATCTTGGTGCATTTTAATGAGATCTTTTCTGTTGCTTTATTTTGTGTGACTGGCTGTGACAGGAGCTCTGACTGGAGGCCTGATGGGTCCCGGGGAGCTGCTGCAGCAGCGGCTGCGTTGTGGCCAGGTCAGAGAGGCACTGGGCATCCTGGAGGCCATGGACTGGAGCATCATGGGAGACGAGTGCTACAGAGGCCTGAGCTCGGTCACCAACCACCTGCTGAGGCTGGAGCTGAACGCAGAGAGAGAGGGTGAGTCCAACACGTAATGTTAGATAGTTTTTAGTTTTAATATTTCATCTAAAGTAGCAAACCAATCAAATCCAAAGAACAGCAGGTTTATTTAGATTTTTCTGGCTATGTAACATCAGACTGAGGCCACGTTTAGACGAGAATGGCCCTACTGAAAACTGAAAAGTCTGTCCTTTGCGCTGTAGTATGCATGCCGGGCCAGTAGTTGGCAGTGTAACTTTGTAATGACACACCATAGAAGATCAAAACGCACATGCACAAAGTGCGGCTGTGATGTCACTGTTCTCAAAGGATCCGCTCATTGCCAGTTTACACGGCGACAGAAGGGGTTGTGTTTTCCAAAGATTACACTCTCGAACCTGGCTTCAAAAGTTTGTGTTTTCAGGCCGCTAAAACACCGTTGTTGTGTGACAGAAAGGCCAAACAGCAACAAAAGTTTGACATTTAATGCAAGAACTGTTGCCGTTTGAACTGAATCCCAGTGAAATATTGTTGTTTTTGTTATTGTTTTCTATCTTAACAGTTTGCTGCTTAAAAAATGTATTATGTAAGCTAAGCAGTATAGCCTAAAGGTTTGAAGGTTTCTAAATTTCCACTTAAGTTTCCACTTAACTTCCAGAACCATTCCAGCAATTTACATAATACTGGTTTTATACTTTGGTTTTGGAAAAAATAAAAATGTCTAACATACTGTTTTAGTGTACTAAATAGCATGTTAGTCTGGATTTCAGACACAGCTTCTGTCTCTGAGAATATTTCTGAAAAGTTAAAATATATATCAAAACATTTATTAATGTGCAGAGAAGCAACAAATGTACCTGCAGCAGTGATTTTATCTTTTAATGCCACCTTGCAAGTGAAAGTTGTGGCTTGAGGAATTCTGTTTTTTTGGTTGTCCGTTTGTCTCATTTATTGTCTTGAACCCGATATCTCAGGAGCGCTTGGAGGGAATTTCTTCAAATTTAGCACAAACATCCACTTGGAGTTAACAATGAACTGGTTTAAATTTGGTGGTCATAAGTGAAATGTGAAGGTCACTGTGACCTCAAAAATCATCGACTGTAAGAAGTTTTAAGATTGTTTTTTAGTTTTGGTTTTTTTTTTGGATTTGATAAATGACAGTGTTGACTGAAGGTTGAGGAGAGAGAGGGGTAATGACTTGCAACACAGGTCCCAAGGCTAGAATCGAACATGGGATGATGTGCTGCGTATCTGCAATGTCTTAAAACATAAAATGTTTTACCAAAAATCTTTAAAAAAAAAATCTTAAAACCAGGAACTAAACTTCTCTGTAAAGTTCTTTCACTGCTTGGCAAAATAATTTGCTACTAAACTCAAACTGAATTTTATCTGTCTTTATGTATTTTATTGTGTGCTTTTCTTTTCTGACTGTAGCCCAACTGGAAGCAGCTCTGGGTGTGTTTTATGCTCCACCTGCTCCTCTCTCTGATGTGGTGATACTGGAGTACAGGGAGCCAATCAGCAAGTGTGCACGCCGCTTTTTTCACCACCTCCTCAGGTAACGCCACCTACTCTGTCGCTGTGGTCCTAATGGGATCTTCTTGTTTTGCTTCATAAATATACCATAAAACTTTTATTTCCTTTCTTACAAAACTGTTGCACAGCAAAGATGGGAAACACAGTTATTTATTATCAGTGAAACCTGGGCAGAATGGCTTTATTTATTTATTCTAAAAAAACATGGGAAGAAAATAATGAGCAATCAAAGAAGAAAAGACCCAAGTGCAAGAAATGTACTTGAAAATTTGCCCCCAATTAAAAAAAAAACTGAGAAATGACCTGAAAAAAAATCTTAAAAATTATAATTCTTTAGAATATTTTAAAATATATCTTGTGATAATTCTGAATATAGTTCACGAGACATTTTTCCTGAGCCTTTCTGCATCTACTCTTTTTTTTTTTGTGTCTCTCTTGTCTACTTTTCCGATAACACTGTCTTTGTGCTCATGGTGTTAAACATACATACATATTTATATGCATGAGCTAAGCAGCTAACTAACGTTATCTCCAGCACGTAGCCAACAGCCCAGTTTTTTACATCTAAAGAACTTCTGTAAAAATGAACCAGACCTCTAATTCAGACAGGTGTTTATTTGTCAAAATGTGAGGCCACACTGGGCTGCTAAAAGGGACTAGGCGTTTGATTGTGACTAAGCTAATATTTGAGGTTTTATGGTATACATCAACAGTATGTTCCTCCATTAGGCTGCAGATCAGTAACTGAAAGCTGTGGTCATGCAAACTCTATATAAAAAATTGTACACATGTAAAAATACGAGTATTTTTAAGGCATTACCAGAACATTTAATTGGAGGAAGATTCAGAATAAGAAATACCATCCAAAAAAGCTCTTTGTGGAAGTGACATCCATTGCAGATACAATTTAATACAGCTTATTTGCCGCTCTCTTCTGCTATTTTAAAAATCCCAAAAAAGAAATGGCTTTTGAATTTCATCGCACACGCTGATGCAGCTTTGAGTCATTCATAAGGCAAAGCACCTCACATGCACCTGTTTAGACTGTTGTTTCATTTTCCCTTCTGCCATGAGAGCCTTTTGAAATGCCTGTTTGACTGAAATAGACCCTGTTGTTCCCACACACTGCTGCTTACTGCTCTCCATCCTGCAATTACCTCCCGTTTCTCCTCTCTCTTTTCTTTCTTCTTCCTCTGTAGCAGAGCTGGAGCGTTGTTTGGCATCCCTCCTCCTCTCCTCTCTTATCACCTACCTGCATTCTTTTTCTCTCCATCGACATCAAATGAAGGAAGCCCCCCGCACACCTCCTCTCTCTGCTTGTGTTTGTTTGTTTCATGTTGGCTCCAGACAGGGAAAGTTGAGGTGTTTTGTACTGGGAGATACAGCTCTCTCTCTCCCAGCTTTAATTCTGGATAATAGGACGAGGACTCGCTACTCTCAGTTCAATTATTGACAGTTGTGTATGTGGCGATGTGCGCGGATCGAAGTGTGTGTCTGTGTGTAGACCAAAGGAAGGAGAAAATGTGTACAGCTAACCTATCTGTCTATAAATTTTCATCAAAAGTGTGTTTTCAGATTGAAGATGATTGTTTCTTTATTGTCAGGATGTTGTCGTGCTTCCTCTTTATCTGTCTTCACTCTCTCCGCAGACACCAGCGCTTTGAGAAGGCCTTCCTCCTCGCTGTAGATTTAGACGCCAGAGATTTATTCATGGTGAGTGCAAAGTAAATTTCACTGTAGACGAAACGTTCGTCCACATGTTACAATCTGTTGAACACAAATGAACAGCTCATATGAGGAATGAAAAATCAATCGCTCTCCCATGGCAACACATTTGAAATTTACTCAAATTGCAAAAGCATCTGCAGGTATTAAAACTTTGTGGAAAGCAGCAAACTCAGTTTCCTCAACAGAAGTCTTAAAAAGTCTAAAATGTAATTTTCAAAAGTCTGAAATATTTCCATTTGCCTGCTGTAGGCAGTAATATCAGTTATTAGAGTTGCAATGATTAATCAGTTATCCTTCAGCTATTAAATCATTTACCAGCTAATTCAGAATGATTTATTGGTTTGAGACCTTTTTTTAAGGAAAAGGAGGTCAAGATTCTGTGATTTCAGCTTCTTAAATGTGAATATTTTCTGTTTATCTTGCTCCTCTGTGACAGTAAATTGTATATATTTGGATTAAGGACGTCATCCTGGACTTTGGGCAACACTGATCAACATTTTCTGACATTTTATAGACCAAAACATGAATCACTTAATTGAGAAAACAGTTGACACATTAATCTACAATGAAAATGATCATTGGTTGCAGCCCTTAAATGAAACGTTTTAGTCTCTGATTGCAGATTATCTGTAGACTCACAACACCAAATGACTAAACTGTTTAACTGTTGAGAAAAGAAATTGCTCGTGTAGGAGGCTGTTCAATGCTTTTTCCATCAGCACTATCTGACTTATGTCAAACACTGTCTGCTGCTGCAGAAGCTCGGAAGTTCATTGTCTTAGAATTTACATTTTACATTGCTTATCAGGATGCATTAGATAATTATATAATCAATACTCATTGATATGTACTGCTGGGAAGTATGAGTAAATGTCATTTTAATAAGTCTAGGCCATATTGTCCAACTGATTTTTAAACTCTGGCCAGTATGCTGGTGAAACGTTTTAAATTATATTCTCGGTGGTTTTAGAAAGGTTTGAAAATGTCTTATGTTTCCATAAATATTTGATTAAATTACCGCAGAGGTGACATTTGGAGCTTTTGGCTTTTCATCAGACTCTTTTATTTTAGCCCAGTCTAGTGTACGGACATCAACAACAACATCTACATTTTTTTAAATAATTTGAAGAGTGCCTCTTGCATTTACAGTGCTGTGTATTTTATGCAAAAGTTTCTTTGATTTTTGTCATTTTAAAATGGGTCTTGTATTTAACTTAAAATGGTATTAAATTTTAAAAAAAAAAGGCTAAAATATAACTTGCAGTAAGATGTAGCAACATTGCACAAGGAAGGTAATGCTCAATCTGAAACTTTGGTCTTTCATAAAAGAGGGGTTTTTGTGTGTCTTTTTTTGCCTTCTTCTACCCTCAACGACACCACAAAACCAAAAATGTCCGTTTATTTTTTCTTTTGATTTTAAAATTGGTCTTGAATTTCATTTCAAATGGCATTAAAAAGTCTAATAAAGGCTAAAATATAACTTGCCATAAGACGGAGAAACACTGTACAAGGAAAGAAACGCTCAGTCCGAGACTTTTAAACTCTTTTATAAAAGGATTTTTAGTGTGGCGTTTTTGCTTTTAATTGGAGAGCTTGATAGTAGAGATTCACACGCGCAGCTACAGTAATACTGTACAACCTGTTTTAATTGTTCAATGACTTGTGATTGTGTTAGGATCATTTGCACATGACTGTGTGTGTGTGTGTGTGTGTGTGTGTGTGTTGCATGTCAGAGAGCAGGTGTGATCTCAGTATGGGCCCCTATCTTTTCAACCTCCGTGGCCTCAGCTCGGCCTTTTCCTCTCCTCTCATCTTCACTCTAACTCGCTCTTTCTTCCACTCCACGCTGAAATGCTCTTCTATGTGTTTGACCCCCTTTTTCGTGGGGGCCCCCTTTGCTCCATGCTTCACCAACACCCTAGACATTAATACAGACCCCCATACACACACACACACACACACACACACACACACACACACACACACACACACACTTGCTCCCTCAATCACACTGATAGCACTGGTTCCAATTACCTCCCCACTAAGTAGTGCTGCTGGGAAGCCGAATTGAAAAGGTGGAGTCGAGCCTGTGGACCTTGAAAGAGCGCAAAGGGAGGAGGGGGGAGCGGAGAGGAGGGGAGGAGGAGGAGGAGGAGGAGGAGGGTGATGGTGTGGATGGAAAGCTATATGACAAACGCAACAAAAAAGAGAAAGGCGAGAGAGAAAAGAAACAAGGTCTTGCTCGGTCACTTTGGTGATGATCAGAGATGAGTGAGGAGGGAGAGAAGGAAACCGAAGATGAGCGCAGAGATGGAGGTGCAGATGCAGTTCAGCCAAACATGCAGATACACATAGATTCAAATGCATGTAATGTATGTGCACTAGCTTCTTAAAATCTTTGTCTTTATGTAAATAATTACCTAAAACCTCTGCATGCACAAACTAAGGAACTTTGAATTCTTAAATTAACAATTTAGAGACACGTGTATGCTGATACCCCTAAAATCCTTTTCATATTTTGTGCAAAGTTATAGACCATGAAATAGGAAATGAAGTGCAAGTCACAAATCGCTGCTGTCGGGCACAAACTTCCTATGTCCAAAATTGCTATTTTTCAGGAATTAGAAGAAAACGCTGTGTTTTTAAAAGAAGGATCTAATGGAGATAGGAGGTTCAGTAACAAGAAATAGTAAAAGCCACTGATAGGCGTAGAGCAGGACCAATAGAATTAATTTATGAAAAAAAAGAGAATAGTGCAATGCAGAGATACGAGATTTGCGCCCAACGACAAAATCTTAAGTATGAAACTGAAAATATTCCAAAAGAATTTTCACAGTTTTCACTATATTTTCAAGATGTTTTTATGTGTAGCTCAGTAGGAAAACACACATTAAAAGCCAGTGTTTTAGGTTCCTGACAGGGAATCATACGGATAATTTGGATCACTGCAGAACTTGATCTCAAAGGATCTCGAAGTGTGATGGTGTGAAGTTGGTGTGAAGTTGGTGTGAAAAACTATAAAACTTCTCAGTTTTTTCTCTTCAGTTTAAGAACTATGTGTCCCCCCTCATGTGGCTCTGCACCCGACAGAGACTGTAATGTCTTTTTTTAATTTACTGTTTTACGTTAAACCACATGTAGAGTGTTGGTACCTTAAATTGACATTATTCCTAGCTTTTCTAACCCGTAAAAACATATTTTCCTATTTTAGTATTATACATTTTATACAAACAAATTTAAGAGACATAAATAGATAGCATTCCCCATCACTATTGTGGTGATTTCCATACATCTGGCTCACAAACACAACAGATAATTATTATTCCACGTGTGTATCACAGGGTGGCCTATGTCCAGAACTTTCCATGTTGGCGCTACAGAAAACATCATTTTAACTGGCTAGTAAAACTATTCGCCATACTTCAACACCTGCGTGCATGCAGTGCCCTGATTTTGTCTTTTTTACATATTTAGATCACGCAATTACATTAAGGCCCAGAAATAACAAACCAACATAAAAAAAGTACTGGCAACAGCTATTGCATTGCTTTCCATCGCTTTTGTCTCAACCAAAAAGTTGTGCATAAACACACCCCAAAGATTACAGCCCCCAAATATGCTCTGTACCGCATGAGAGGAAATTACTCTCCGTACCAGCAGGTGGCTGTAGTCTGTAGTCTGTATTCATCATTCAGAAAAGGAAGAAATTACATATTTCTGATCATAGAAGCTTTTGACACAACACATGTGCATGGACAGAAACATACCAAACACCTAAAATCACAGGAAAATGACTCATCTTTGAATAGTACATTTCACACATCACACAGCTGTGCCTATCAATGTGGTCTAAACGCCACTCTGTACAGTTACTCATTACATTTACACGATTCAATAGTATAAAAAATAATTTTCAGCGACATTGTGTGATCGCAAAGATTAACACCAACAATTACTAATGTTTTCTGCTAAAAGTCCAAAGGCTAAAAAACATCATTTTACAATTTGTTTTGATTTCTCGCTCTCTCGACTTCAGTCATTTGTTTGCATTTCTCACTTCTGTATCTCTTCTGAGTTAAACTGCAGATCAGTGCTTCAATATGCTGACTCGATCAAAAATCAGACAAGGGACGACTAGTGCTTAAGCAGCGGGACACACTGCAAAAACGGCCCAGAATTGACAGACGGTTGACCGTTGACTTGGTGTGTCAGGGCCCAAAACTAAGACATTACTAGTCAGTCTGCGAGTTAGTTTATTTTTTCTGCACTAAAAGTGGTCAACACAGAGAGTATCAGTGTCATTTTATCCAACTGTTCATTCTGAACTGACATCAGTGTGTTCACTTGGAAATACTATATTTTCACTTCTGGTTTTTATTTCTATCACAAGTTTGGTCTTAAATTTTATTTCAAGTGGTCTTGAAGGTCTTGAATTTCCCTTGTTGGTACCTTTAGATAAACACCCTGTAACAAAGTTAATGCTCTCTCACAATGAGCACTTATTTTCGCCTCAGCGACCAAGAGAGCAGCAACTCGTCGTCTGAAGAGAGCGACAGAGAGAAAGAGGAAGAAAAATAGGACGTTGACATTTCACCCCTCGCTCTGTCCTCCGCTCTAATTAGGTTGTGTTGTTGCTTTAACCTGCCGGTCAGCTGATTGAGTTGGGGTGGAGGGGGTTAATGAGGGCAACCCCCACCTTCAAACTCTTTCTAACTTCCAAAGTTGCCCGCAGAACTCAATAACGCACCATCGACTTGGTAAAATGCTCACTCAGACAGATAACATGCACACCCTCACCTCTTCGAGAAATACCCAGCATGCTCCGCACCCCCTCTACACCCCCACCCCTGCAGGCCTCATTGTTTCCCAGCTAACAATAGAGGCCCTCCAAGCCTTTTTTTTTTTTTTCAAAAAGAGAAACCTTTTGTTAAAATGAAACACTTTAGTGTCGGGCTAAATTGAGGGGGAGGAGGACTCGGGGGTAGGGGGGTGTTTTTGTGGAGGTGGAGGTTGGGGGATGTATGTCGAGGTAGTAGCAGGGGGTTACTGAGTCGTTTGCATTTTTTCTCATAATTGGCGCTGTTCTGTAGCTCCCTAATTAGCCTTTGATAATGAGTTGATAATGTAACCAATTAGGTCATTCGTCAGCCGAGTCAAGCCGACGACAAGTTGTTTTTTTTTCTCCTCCACCTCCCTCCCCTTTCTCCTCTTCTTCTTCTTCTTCGTGGGTCTTTGGCTCTTGATGTAGCTTGTTAATTAAATCAAATTGTGTGATAGCCGAATCTGATGCCGGCGCTTTTGTTCCCCAATGAGGGCTTGTACTGTTTCTTGTTAGATACGCTAGCAGTAAGGCAAGCTGCGTCTGTTGGGTTCACCTCCTATCTTCCTCCCCTATCTGACGCCGGGCTTGGCGGCACTGGATGAGGAGGAGGAGGAGGTGGAGGAGGTATCGCACGTCTTCGGCAATAAGCTCATTGTTGTCGCTCAGATGAGTAATTAGCGTTATTAAAACGTTAAGTCCTTAACACCTATCTGATAGAAGTGTTAGTCAAACACAAGGCTCCTGGATAACAGGTGTGTCAGAATCGTGTGTGTGTGTGTGTGTGTGTGTGTGTGTGTGTGTGTGTGTGTGTGTGTGTGTGTGTGTGTGTGTGTGTGTGTGTGTGTGTGTGGGTTCAGCAAATGTGCTCATGTCCAGGGATTATGCCGGATGTTAATTAGTGAATATGTATTTTCATGTTTGCATGCTTGTGCCTGTGTGGATTTGTGTCCAGTCTCCTTGCCAATATTTGATCCGACTGTACGTTTTTTAGCTAAAGGGAAACACCTTTAAAAAAAAATCCAATTTAAATTTCTGGGACTAATTATTATTGGTTATATTTTCTTATTCTCTGCTATGTGACATTTGTCTGAGGTATTTCTTGGGGGTTGCAAGGAAGTTTTAAAACTTCAAAAGTGAGTGATGGGGATTTGATGTCCGTCCCTCAGAATCAAAGAGCAAAAGCTTCTCTCTCAAAGCGTCTTTTGGTGCTGATATTTCACGATCACAAAGGCAGAAATACATCTCGTAAAAAATACAGAGACTGAGATATGTGGACCTTTATATATTTTTTTAATATTATGTGACATTTTAAACAAAAAGTGCTGTAGTCTTTTTCTTATTTGTACTATTTGTTTAAGTCGATGTATAAAGAGAGAACATTTAGACAACATGAAGTTGTTTGGTAGAATCTGTCTCCTTATTGAAACTTATTATTATGTGACACTCGATTCTTCTCTATGCATTTATTTTTCTCTTGTGTTGTTTGATAAGTAACTGTAATCTATTTCTTTTGTTTATATATGTTTTGAGAAAAGGGCGGGTAAAAAAAGATTTTTTTTCAGTCATAGAAAGTGTTTTAGTGTTTTATTGTTGTATTGACAAATTTCTGCCTTTTCAATACAAAAAGTAGATGATTAAGTATTTTCTATTCTATTCTGCTCTTGTTAAAAGACAAGTAATGTGTTGCAGCCCTCTCGTTTTGCTTGAAAATACTGGAAAAAAAGAGAAGAATTGAAATACTATGATTAAAAAAAGTCGCTAACTCTGATGCGTTAAGTTGCAAATAGGGAGTGATTTTAGATACAGGATGCATCTCTGCAAGACTGCAGTATAGAAACAATATTTGTCACTATTTCTGTTGCTCTCTGCACCTCCAGCTCTCTGCACTAAATGCAACAAGTTGTTTCCCATTCTCTGTGAAATGTGAAAAGGCAAATAAACCAAGATCCCAAATAATAATCGCAAAATACCTCCAGGGACGCTGTAAAGATCACCACCGTAAAATTACATGGTTCTGTCTGCGTTCTGAGCAGTTTTGAGATCTTAAACTTAAAAGTTTTGCATTTCAAATAGCATAAATGATATGAACCTTTTTGTTTCCGAATAAAAAGTGCCTAAATGCATCCAACTTAAAAAAAAAACACCTCATGCAATGTTGATAAGTCGTCACAGAATAAGAATATATGAACAACTTATTAACTCAGCCTGCAACTTCTGAGGAGAGAAAATTCACCCAACTTTCTCAGTCACATGCACATGTCGTGGTAAAAAAAATCCCAATAAAACTCTGTCTGCTGATCATACATGAATAATAACCTTTTTTGTGCACATAATGTCCAGAAAAAGGTGCAAATCCACCCTAAATGTTCACATTTGTACTTCCCATCGATGCTGTTTGACAGTGACCTGCAGACTGCAAACATTCAGACACGATCCCGTCTATTAAGCGCTGCCATGTGCCAGTTAACCTAATCCCTCATTTATTTGGAGGTAACCCAAAATATCAGTCAATATCGGGCTCTTAGTGTCCACCACCTCCCCTCCCTCTCTTCCCCTCTACTCCCCAAAAAATGGCCCACTAAAACGCCCCTCTTTATCAGGCGCTGCAACCCCTAAAGCTCTTATATAAATAAGATTAGTGTCGCGTTTGAGCGTCTGGGAATAAGAGGTGTAATATCTGATGGTTTTATATGCAGTATTATTGTTATCCCTTCTTAGTCGGGCTGATACTCCTCTTTCTTTCTCTCTCTCTCTCTCTCTCTCTCTTAGCTTTCAGTGTGCGTCTCTCTCTCTCTCTCATTCCCCGTTTGTTCATTCGTTTATTCTTTCTCTGGGTCCCTCTCTCCAGATTCAGACAGTATTATGAGGAGCTAAGCTGGAATAAAGCGCCCCGGCATCAAATGTTCATATTGTTCTGTTCTGTCTGTCATACAGTCTCTCTCTATCATTTCTCCTCCTCGCCTGTTTTAATCTTCCGCCGCTCTGTTTGTTATCAATTAGGAAGCCTCACTCATTTCTAATTGAGGGGCCGTGTCCTCGTTCACAGCGGCTGAATTAGCCACCTCAGTCCTGGGAGCCGATTTAGGTCCTTTTGAGGCCATTTTGTTGTCGGCCATTTTCACATTTCCTCCCAACGCCTCGCCACAGAGGGCAGGCACCACACTATAATTACCCAATCTGTTCCCATTCATACTCCTCAATTTCAGCACCTCTCCCTCTCTCTCTCATTCTCTTTTACACCCCCTCTCCCCCCAGCCACAATCCCTCTCTGCTCCCCTCCTCTTTTGGAAACCAGCAACCCCCTCTCTCTCTCTTTTTTTTCCTCCGGGGGTACAAAAGCTGGGTTACAATATGGGGGTATTAGGGCCGGGTGCAGGCTCAGCTGGGGGCAGGCTTTAGCCAGCTGAGGGTTATCCATGGCGAGCCCTGAGTCACGGCACTGATGTCCTGTGATGTCGCTGAGGCGGAAGACTTTCCTTAACACGCTGTACCCTTTGATGCCCCCTCAGGGCCTGCGCTCGGCCTGAGGAAACCCTGCGACCCTGAGTAGCCCCTCGTTGGGTGCCAGGATGAGAGTGTGATTCTCTCTGTGTTCAATCAATTTAAGAGGTTGGGTGTTTTTTTTCCTTCTTTTCTAAAATTTAAAATCGTACTTCAGTCCCTTTTTTCTACCTTTTTTCAATGTATAGTTTTGATTTTTCTCAGTTTTATCTATAAATGATCTAAATGATGTCACATTTCAATGGGCCACTTCACAAGGACTGCAGCCAAAGAAAATACTGGAGTAGACGAGTCACAAATATATTTAATAAGGTGCAAATGTTTCCGTGCAGACTGCGTCTTCTTCAGAGTCAAACCTGTGTAACACACGTTTGTATATCAGGCTTTCCTCTCAGAGCGACTGGGAGCTGACCAGTACATTTTCAGCGTTTGCTGCTGGTTATTGACGGGCTTCACTGGAGCCACTGGGGCAACATGCTGATTGTTATTAACCCTTAAAAACTTGGATCGACATCATTTTTTTTGTGCTGTATTCAAACACCTTTCACAAGTATTTTACCTTTGAAACTTGTGCAACAGTTCTCTTCAGAAACATGGGGAAAAGGCAATGAGCAAAATGCAAAAAAATGGTAAAAAGTAGACAAGAAAATGTTAAAATTGAGAAAGAGCAAGAGAAAAAAGGATGTAAAATAAAAAGCAGATTATCCCAAAAAAGGGTGATATGTCCAGATATTATATTGACTATATTATATGTTACTGACTATATAATAATTTTTAATTTTAGCTATTTTTTTTAAAGATAATTTCCTTATTTTTTTTTCTCTTTTTTTAGCTTTGCTTTTCTAGCTGTTTTTTTAGGTGATTTTCTCGTAAATCTGAACTTATTTCTTGCTAATTTTTTGAGTAATTTTTTGTTAAGTTACTCATTTTCGTCCTCCCATGTTTTTGCAAGAAATCGAGGATTTTCAAGGTGTCTAAGGGTTAAGGGTGTAGTTTGCATTAACTTCACAGGATTCAAATCTCAAGACAGAGTTTCACGCCAGTTTTATACCCGTCTGATCCTCAGACTGACAAATGTGAAACTGTTGGTGGTCATTTGTACGGTTTGGATCATCAATTATTTGTCATTTCAGCACAAGTCCTGAATTTTCTAGGACCTCTCATTCAGCTGATGTTGAAACAGTCTTATCAGGATACACTCTTTTAAAACTAAACCCTTTTACAACATTTTTATTTCATTTATTTATATTTTTTTATCTTTTATTTAGCCACAAAGATCCCACGGATATAAGACGGCAGTGCAGTCAGTTAATGTGTCCAATAGTTAAACACAAACAATACATAAAACATAGTTTTGTTTTATGTATTGTAGAATTCACTTCTCTGTCTGGTGCGCATGTATTGACTCATTGACAGCTTCTCATTTGACTTTGTGCATGGCATTGTGGGAAAACGGTGCACATCAGCAGCACTCCTACATACGTGCTGCAAAACTACCCTGTTGGTTGACCGGACAGTGCTCCTGTTGTCCTGTTGCTCATATCTGCGTTTGCTTATGTCTGTTTCTGTGAAGCTGTAATGCAGTTTCTGTTGCTCATGTCTGTGTTCAGCTGTCTTTGTTTTACTCCTGCTGACCATAATTGATATGCTTCACATCATGATTATTGTTCTT
This sequence comes from Plectropomus leopardus, assembly GCF_008729295.1. Classification (NCBI taxonomy): domain Eukaryota; kingdom Metazoa; phylum Chordata; class Actinopteri; order Perciformes; family Serranidae; genus Plectropomus; species Plectropomus leopardus. Next base: position 4,885,229 of record NC_056477.1, on the reverse strand, counting down.
AAACTTGTTTCTTGATTTTAGGCAGCCAAACTCACATTTAAAACTAGTCTTCTGGCTAATTTAATAAAATGTAATGACATTTTTCTATACAGGACATAAATCCTGCTACAAAACATACAACAAAATAATATCACACTATAAATAACAAAACTACAAACTTTAAAATTATACAAAATATCCTTTGTTGACCAGAATGTATCCAAATTATTTTTTAATGACTTAACTGAAGGAGCCCACACTACGTCCTGTGGAGGCTCATTGCATGATTTTCGAGACATTGGGGAGACATTACTGGTTTTTTTTCTCTTTTCGGACAAACGTCTTAGTGGAAGTCATTTTAAGGAGTTCTGTCTTAAATCATGTCTATTATTCCAACAGTGGATAACAGGCTCTGCCGAAATATATATTTTGTAAACAAGCTTATATATCTCAATCATGTCATCTTTGTGTCTAATGTATGCTGGAGTTAAAAATAATGATCTTAACCTCTCCTCGTTTAGTAGCTATCCTCTGAACTTTCTCAGTTTATTAAAATATATTTTTACTCTGGCATATTAACAGTAATGTTTATCGAAACAATAAATACAATTACACTATGCAGAATTTCACCAGTAGATTTAATTTTTTCACATTTCAACACTACATACAACAATTATTATTTGAATTAGATCTAATTTATTAAAACAACAGTTTGAGGGAAAAAAACGTTTATTTTATTTTTTTTTTAGGTATTTAAATACACAAATTGACCTTTCTCGTTCCTTATTCTACATCTTAACCACTTTATTCTTGAAATCTTGGTCTCTTATTTATCCACCGCTCCAACTGCAAAACAAAAGCTGATCGTGCGTTTGCTGTTTTAGCTCCTACCTCTGGATCGATCTTCCCCGGTCTGCAGGGTTTGCTGAGTTCTTGGACTGTTTAAAGCGTCTATTAAAAAAACACCGTAATAAGAATAGCCTTTCTATAGAGCAACATGTGCTGTGTTTGTGTTTGTTTTGGTCTTGTCTGTCCCGTTGTGTGTGTGTGTGAAACGCTTTGTAACTGTGTGTTTTAAAAAGTGCTATATCGTAAAGGTTTTTTTTAACTTACTCACCTCAGCGTTGCAGCTCAGCGCACCTTAAAACAGGAGCAGCTGTGTGATTCTGTGTGGTTGTTAATGAATAGTATGGCAGCGTTGGGCTTTAAATCAGCCACCCTCAGACATCATTTAGCAATATTATCTCTCTTTATGGCCCCGTAAGTCTCAAACAGAGAGATACAGAGCAGACACGCTGTTTCCAATATTGTCGCAGGCTGATATAGTAATGTGCTCGGCTGGATATGTTTCTCCGTAAAGAGAGAATACCAGCGTTTCTGAAAGGTGAACAGTCCCTCGCCTCCTCTCCCACTTTTGAAATGTGACAGATAACATCGTCCCTAGTTCAAAAAACGGAGAGACGAGGGTGTGAGGGGTGTGTGTGGAGGGGGAGGGAGGGAGCGCAAGCAGGCTGATTTCAAAGTTTTTGGAGGAACCGGCATTTCATCCAACCGGTGCTCTTTCTGATGTTGGGCTTCAAACAGCTCATTTTTTCCCTGTCATTTCATCTGTTTCTTCCTTCTCCCGCCAAAACACCGCCCCCACCCTTCCAAAAAAAAAAAAAAGACCATTGTCATCGTAGCCTAGATTCATTTTAGATTAACGTTCATGTTTCTTTCTTTCTTGCATTTCCTTCAAAGGACCTCCATTATGTTGCCAGCGATAAGGGCGAGGTGGTGCTAGCGGACGTGGCCAAGAGGAAAGCTAATGAAATCGAGGCCCGGACCGTCGCAGGCAACGGTAAGAAAATAATCATAATGTTTGGACAGAAAAAAAGACACCAAATGTGACTGGTTATTTCTCCTCACATCTGAGATGGGAGGTGGACTCCTGATAACCTCGGTAACTCACCCACTCCGACACACTTTTCTGATATGTAACACCAGGTATTTTCTCAGGCTGTCACCCTCGTTTAATGACACAAAGGAGAATTAAATCAGATCATGTCTGACAGAGTAATATTCATGTAAAATCCACACAACCTGTTGCCTTTTTTTAAAAGACGATATAATCTATATTTATGATTGAAAGTGAGATACTGGGAAAGTTTGAAAAGTCAAATGGAAAGCGTAAAAATCAACCTCTACATAATCACCACCAGCACACAATCTTTATGTCTTTTTCCTTATTTTTTGGTATTTTTTCCCCCCAAAAATAAAAATAAAAAATGCGATATTAAGTCTTAAATCTTGAATAATAAAGCCTTTAATATCAGACTAATGAAACAAATTACACTTAAGTTTTTCGGAGTAAACAGAAAGAGGAAGAAAACCAGCAAAGGCCCTTTTTTGTCGCTACTTCAGGCTGTGCTGCTGCCCTTTGACAAACACTCCCGAAAGCACATACCAGAGGGGATCAAGCCGAGTTCCTGATTACACACACACACACACATACAGAGACAAACACACACACACACACACAATTCCTCACAGAGAGGCTTCAAGGGCCAACGGGTGAGCAGAAAACATTCAAATTTGCGAGGGAACTAGATGAACATGTCTGATGAGTCCTTCATTGGTGCTTAAAACACACCAGAAGGCAATGCGCTCAAGTGTGTGTGTCTGTGTGTGTGTGTGTGTGTGTGTGTGTGTGTGTTTAGAGACAATGAAATGAGGCGAGAGAGGTATTTAACTCCACTGTATAAGGTCAGACCCCTCAGGCTGAGTGTCTGTGTGTTTGTCGGTGAATGAAAATGAGCGTTTGTGTAACTACGAGGCCTGTTTGCATGCAATTTCTTTTTCTTTTTTTGTTCTAATGTGATGCATAACACGTGCACTCCTCCTCATAAGCCTCTTAATTATGTCCTAGATGATTTACCTTCATCACCTGCAGCATGTCCTATCCTTGGACAACAGCGCTTCGGAGAAAGAGGGAGGAAGGGACAGAGGAGGGAAAGAAAAAAGAAGGGATGATGGAAGGAAGAGAGGAAAGAAAGACAGAAGTGCAGAGGGAAGGGGGAAGAAAGACTAGGATGAAATATTGAGGAAAGGAGACAATGAAGGAAAGAGAAATACAAATAAAATGAAGAGGAAAAAAGAAAGAATATAAGATAGTGAAGAAAATTAAGAAATAAATGAAAATTAAGGGTTGCTTGAATATTGATCTTATTCAGACGCCCATTGTTTAGGTTTTCGTTCCTTTTCTCGTTGTGTCTTCTAACTTCCGGCCCCTAAATCAAACAGAACTAAAAAAAAAAGTCAATTTACACAGCCTGCTACGCATGTCTAAAGTTTTTAAGCAAGCATCGACATTTATAAAGCGGTCCTGAAAAAACACCACAACCAGCGCAGATATCACACGCACAAGCTTAACTAGCTTCCAGCCTGATGTTTCAGCACGGTCTCATCCCAACTCGTCACATGGTGCCGCTCTGTCGGTGATGTTACGCGTAGACTCGTGACGTTTTAGGTATCCTTCGCTTTCAGCTGTTTATGTTATGCGATGCCATTATAGTGATGTCAACAAATGCACATGGTGGGACGACACGTCACGGTCCTCATGTTTATGTAACATGAGCATCAGTGGGGACAGTCACGGTGGTTACGTTCAGGCAAAAGAGGCACGCGTTGAGGTGCAGAAAACAAAAATGACATAGAAATGGGAGGCGAAATCAGGACTCGTGCAAGTAAGTTGTTTATTGGACCCATCCACCTCCCCTCCCGGCAAACCTATAAGCCACTCACACTCTTTAGACTGCTTCATTACCAGCAGTGTTATTTCCTGATGCCTTCTTTCCGCGTTGCATGCATGCGTCCGCTGGCGTGTCAATGTCTGTCAAACTGTCGTGGAAGAAAGCTTTGACAGACTTCAGTGTTTAATGATATATTATAAAACTGGTCAGGTACTTAATAAAACAAAAAGTTAAAAAGACGTAGCTCCTTGTTGCTGACATGCTAATGTCAATAGAAATAAGGAGAGTAGATAACAAAGTGCGGAAAAACTGAAATGTTGAGAAAAAAATACAGAAAAATGAAAAGATATACAGATAGGAGCGTTCTTTAACACACACAAATGCACACACACACGTGCACACATACACGTGCACACATTAGTTGCAAACGCACACACTTACAAAGAGGATATTGACATCTTGTCACAGTCAGTAGTGGAGACGGATAAACTGATGCCTATGTGTGTGTGTGTCTGTGTGTCTATGTGTGTGTGTAAAGCGAGACACCTGTTCACTGGAGCCTTCTGCTTGAAGCGAGCCACTCATTATTTATGACCTGGCTTTTCTGCTCCGTTAATGTGCTGTCTGCTTGTCTGAACGCTGAAGCACAACTGTGCAGCACACACACACACACACGCACACACACACACACACACACACACACACACACACACACACACACAGCTCCCTGCCTGTCTGTCACACACCACCAGGATCAGCTGTGGCTCCTAAGAACACACTGCTCTATACTTCTGTTTAACTATATTTCAGAGGTAGATGTTGTACTTTGTGCTCTTCTGACAGCTGTAGTTGCTTTTCAGATTGTACATTTCTGCAAATCACAGATATACATTTTTACGTTTGATACGTATCAGATCAGTTTCTTAAGAGATGCAGCTCTGATCACATGTGAGCTGACTAATGTCATCTGAAAGGTGGAGGAGTAAAGTGGTTGAAGCCTCCGTGAGACAGCTGACAAGTATTAGACAACATTTTGAGACCAACAAACAACAAAAACTGGGTGTTTTTTTAGCAAGACAGTACAGTTTCCAGCACCGTTTTAGTCACCAAAACTGGGTATATTAAGCCAAAACGAGCTCTTTTCTTAAGCATAACCAAGTGGTTTTTGTGCCTAAACTTAGCCACAAGTTACCCACAGCATTGTTGAAATGTAAAGACCACTACATAATAATGTACAAAAGTTGCAGATCTGTGGTTTGCAAACATACAATAAAAAACAGAAACGTGCACAACTCCAATAATCTTAGACCATGTGTGGAGGTTTACAGTTGTGGTTAAAATCTAAAAACAATCAGAACAGCTCTTTAGCTGAAATGTGTCTTTTTCTGAATTTTCCTGTAGTAAATACAGAAAAATGTTCAATGAGTGCCAGTATTTTAAGTGTTCTCTGAAACATACAAAGCTCACGTTTATTCTGGTGACTGTGTCATTTAATGATGCCAGGATACTAAACTCCCATAACTGTATATTAAGTTTTAAAGCAGGCTGCACCCAGAGCAGCTACAATGAAATGCTCCTCATCCATTCTCATATGTGACATTTTACTGCAGAAACAGAACTTTCACTTTAAGTACATTTTTCACTGTAGGTTATAGTTAAAGGATCTGAATACATCTTCCAGCTGTTTGCAAATGTAAAGTTTAGTTTAGCTGCATTTTATAATAATAATAATAATAATAAACTTTATTTGTATGTCACCTTTCATATAAGAAATGGAGCCCAGTGTGCTTTACACCAAGAAATTACATGCAAGAGCTTCACATGAAAAGACATGAAGACATAATAAATCTCACACGTAGAAATAAGTTAAGATCAGAATAGAATACATAAAATGCATCTTCACATGGATAAAACCCACTTGATAATGTTAGTACAAGTAAGATAAAAATAAGGATAAAAATGCACAGAATGCATAACATAAGATGGAAAAAAAAATTTATATTATTACATTTTAGTTTATTTACACAATAGTAAAGCAAATAGATGATGGCACTCGTGATTTTAATTAAAGTAACATTTTGCAAAAACAAACAATAATGAATTTCATTATTAAAACAAACCCAAAGCCGTATTAAATAAGGTTTCCCAAAGTAAGACAAAAAACTAATATTTGTTCTTTGTTATGTTGTATGTGCATCTCATAAATAAGTAGCAGCATTAGAGTCAGTAGAGAATTCAGCGCTAAGCTACTGTTATCACAACATGCAAATTAATCAGGACTGTACCAAATAGCATCTTCAGGTCTGGTTGTTGTTTTATCACCTGAAACGTTTTCATGTTTTTATTTCTCATACCTGTATGTTGAAAAATGGCGGCCGCTGTCTGTTTGAACACGCTAAAGTCGGACACCTTCCACATCGACTCAACGCAGACAGTCATCGCCCACATGCTTTTCAAAACACACAAGTTCCCACGCTGCCGCTACAGGGACCTTTGGCCCGGACCAGCACTTTTTCTGTTTGAACACACGCAAGAGACTGAAATGTGTTTGTTCTCAGTCATAGTCACACACTACAGCTCAAATTCAAAACAGCCCTCGGAGACATATGTGTTTGTGTAAATATGTGAACTGTATGTGTGCAGTTGGGTGTGACGTGTGAGGCAGGTCGTATACAGAATCCTGCATGAAGCGAACATTTGCATTGTCTGTTCATGTAAAGCAGGTGTTCCCTACAGCGAGCTCCGAGTCCCAACACATCCGTCTGTTTCTCTGTGCAAACAGCGAATGACCTGAACCAGGTCGGCTTCTTGTTATGAAGGCAAATACACACGTTTACTGCACATACACACACACACACAAAGCAGCCAGACTGTACATTTCACACTCTTAAATTAGAAGTAGATTTTTCACTGAGCTGGATTTGCTCGCAGCCTCGACACCCCACAAGGTCCTAACAGCACCAGAGATTATTTAAAATGCAGAGTAATTACCTAATAACATGGATACTTGATTGATCTTTTTAACTCCTATAAATCTGCACTTTTACCTTCAGAAAATAATTCTGTGTGCGTAGAAATCCTGTGATGAAAGTATTTATAAGTCATGAGCAGTTTGCAGTTTATTTTGCCAGTTCTGTAATATTGTGGCTCTGATGTGTTTGTTTTCTTTTGTGGGTGCAAAGGTGATGCCACACGAAACACTTTTGGAAGTGAACTTACCATAATCACATGAATGAACAACTCCTATTTTATTACTGAAACGCTTCTTCAGGTTTTACACAAACAGGAGAAATAGTTGATAATCGACAGCAAGTTCAGGATTTTTTGATGGTTCTGTTTTTGATGGAGTTTATTAAAAGCGTACCTACATTGTCCAAGTAGCCGTCCTGCAGGTCTCATAGGGTTTTATTTCAATATTAAAAGGGATTCAAACAGAATTTTCTCACCTCCAGGTCAAGTAACATGTTCATCTTGACTTCAGTATTTTTTTTAACTTATACTAAGAATAGTGGTATCATTTGTTTTTGTCTTTCTAACGCTTACAAGAAAATGTTGACAAAGCTCAGCTCTTTTTCAGTGACTCGCTGCATTAAGGCTGAAACCTTTTTTTCACTTGAAACAACTTAAAAACCATTTACATGATATTTTTTTATTTTGTGTTGTTCTGCCTCCCAACAGAAGTTGAAGCAACCAAACCTTTTTTGCTCAATGTGTTGTGTTGTAATTTGGGAGATGTGCGTGTCAGTTCTTCTGCGACCTACAGCGACCCATAGATCTACACCTAAGCATAGTTTCATCATAAATCAGAGTCAGCTGTTCAGATTCAGGCGGGAGCTTAAATCAGTGCTCCTGCTCCTTTGCATTGAAAGGAGCATGTTGAGGTGCCTCAGGTCTCTGAGCAGGAGATCCCTCCTGGTCGCTCTCCTGTGGAGGTATTCTAGGCACGTTCAACAGGGAGGAGACCCCGCGGCCGAGCCAGCACACGCTGGAGGGATTACGTATCCCACCTGGCCTGTGATCCCCCAGGAAGAGCTGGAGGACTGTGGGTGTTTGGACTTGTTTGCTTAACCTGCTGCCACCTCGACCCAGATGTGGATAAGTGGCAGAAGTTAGACTGATGGAGGAATATTGATGTCAGTTGTGCTGAAGCCGTGAAGCAGCTTGAAGGTGGTAGCAGACAGTTTACTAGTCAGTCAGTGAAGTGCAATTGGTGTTTCTGCACCCCAATTTTTTAAAGAATTTAAGAAACGGGATATAACCAAGCAGCAAACTCTCAGGTTTAAAAATGAAGCCAATGCAGAAATGCCAAAAACTGCTTTTCTTTGAATGACCACTTGAGGCTGGCTTCAAACCAGAGTAAATCCCCAAAGACCCGCATGTTGAAACACCCAACTCTACTGCAGAGATAAACGTGTTTGCAGCCTGGTTTCCCATTCATGACAACACATATTTATATAAATCACCAGTTTACATTTTATTAAGGCTTAAAGTTTTCATAATTAAGGGTGAGCCCTTTTGAGTGACAGGCTGTCTACTTCTCCGTCAGATCCACCCCTCGCACACCAGAATATGTATTATACTAGTCTATTAGTCCAGTGTGAGGACTTCCATGTTTTAGGTTAAAATTAGTACTTAACTTATGGGAGTTTCTCCAAATCAGTTGTTTTAATCTAGAAACAACCAACTCTCAGCAAAAGGCAAATACTTTTTCCAGAATACTGAACCTTTCCTTTGACTAAAAGTCAGTAGGTTTTATTTCTGGCTCTTAAAGCTTATAGCACTGCTACTTTTCATGTGAGCCTTTTTTTAATACCTGAAATTAACTGTTATATTAACTTTACATTAACTCCCTGATGGCACAGAAACCAACCTGTTGTGCTTTTCTTTTCATTTTATTTTTATTTTTTTCGCCTGTATTTGAGAGGACAGTTAAGGTGTGAAAGGGGGAGAGAGGGGATGACATGCAGCAAAGGGCCAAAGTTGGGATCCAACCTGCGGCTGCTGCCTCTGCCTCCGTACATGGGGCGCCCACTCTACCAACTGAGCCACTGTGAGCCCCCAGTTGTGCTTTTCGTGAGCAGCAGGAGTAAAAACAGCTGATCTAGGCCATCACCACCCTGGCTTGTTTCATTTCACTTCAAGGAAATCATAGAAACGAGTTGGATTTGCATCGGAAAGAAGAAACGTTGGAGAGAAGAGCGAATCTCATGCTTTTGTTTGGACGATTTTTCCCTTGTTTTCTAAAAAAATGAATCAATACCAGATCTAGTGATTCTTCTAAGGTGGATGTCTTGGACTCAGATTGGGCAGAGACACCATGTTTCTATGCACCTCTTCTCATATTCAAGTACCTCCATTATAAACGCCGCTGAACAGAAATCCTGCCTCCGTACACACACACACACACAAATAAACACACAATAGAGGACACACATTTCAGCTTAGCATCGGTCCCTTTTTATAACAGCGTTGGAAATCGCTTATAGCTGTCTGGCTGACAAGTGTGTTGATTCAGAGAGATACGGCATTGTGCGAGGCAGAGTGGTGAACAAGTGCGAGGGAAGGCGTCTTTCTCTTCCTCTCTATCTCGTTTTCTTTGGAGTAGCGTTTTTTGCCAGGAGGAGAAGCCAAGTTGTTTGCCTGATCGTTCTGTCTCCCCCTCACAAAGGCTGATGTGACTGCAGGGCCTTTCAATGGGCAAAGAGACAAGAGATTTATCTGAAGATCCACTTCTCCACCTCCTCTCTCTCCTTTCTTGGTCGTTTTGGTGAAAGCCTGTTAGCTCCGGTGTGTTGAAGGAAAAGCTTTCTGTTGGTTTCGGTTCCCCTCTCAGCTCTGTTGGTCGCTGCGATCACAAAACCTCTGTTACAGCTCGACTTCTCGTCTCAATTCAGAAACTTTACCAGCATGACGTGTTTTTGTCAGAAATATGATTGCCAAGGTTTGACGTCCAAATTTGCAAAAACCAACACTCACATACATGCAACTGTATCCACAAACAATACAGAGACGCTAGATTACAGAGCTGAAATCGTACTATAGACGGAAATCTGACAGAATATCAACTGTAACGTGCCAGCGTTTTGATCTCAGAGATTACATCAGGCTTTGTCCGGAAAACCAAGTAGAACATGCCTTTTTTTTCCCTTTTAAAGGATTTTTGGAAGATTTTTTCGGCTGTGAGGATCCAAGGACAGACGATGTTGTAAAGCTCTCTGAGGCAAATTGTGATTTGTCATATTGGGCTTTCAAACTAAAATTAAAATTTATAAATTGTTTTGAATATTGAAACAGATGAAAAATCTGTTTATAAACACCCAATACTCAGGTGGTTGTGATCTGCATAAATAAAAATTAAAAAATCAAGACAAAAATATTCAAAATAGTGCTGTAAAACAGTCTAATGATGACAATGTTTTTTCTATAATAAAGTAGAAAGAACATCAAACATATTTTAGGAAAATCAGCATTGAGCCTCTGTTGTAATACAAAGTTGGAAGAGTGCAGATAAAAAGAGAGTGATAATACAAAAAGACTAAAATAACGTCACAGCATGTGAAAATATAAAACTTAATCAGTAAATAAAGTGCATTTCATCATAAACAATAATGCCCACACCAGGTTACCAGTATCGATGATAAATATAATAGGTAGTACTCAAGTACTTATTGTAATCTGGATGATTTTTTTCTTTAAATATGATGCCATAATGTTTTCAGATTTTTTTTATTTGATTTTATTTTTTTATTTTATTAGTACATTTTTGCACAGTAACTTTAGTTTCAGGATGAGCATACAAAAAAGTTCTTGCATGAAGCCCATCAAATCTGATTTATTGCAAAAATTCAACAAAATACACAAGTTTGGTAAATTATCCAAAAAAGAAGGCAGTTACATAAAAGAGTTCACTTAGGCAAGACCAGTAGGAAAAGTAGAATTCGAATAGTGTATTTTATTTTATTTTATTTTATTTTATTTTATTGTCCAAAAATAATTTAAAGCGTACAGTACTGCAGCACATAGAATTTAGTTTCGTTCTCGACCACAGTCGACCTGGTGTTTGTTTACTCTTGTGTGCTTGTGTTGTTTACTTTCCCTCAGGTTGTTTTGTTTTTTGTTGGGTTTTTTTTAAACATAAGGCCAGACTGCATGGCATTTTTCCCTCAACAACCTGTTTCAGTTTTTGATTTGAGTTTGTTTTACTGTTGTGACATATTTACACATCTGTGCTGACAAAACATATACATTTCCTTTAAGTAAATATTTAACCGCTTGTCTAAATTTTTACGTTAAAATTTGAATGAAAGTAGATTTGATGTCTCTTCTCGTCATTTACCAGCAGAATTTTTTTTCTCTTTAAAGTGAAATAAGTTGATTACAAATATGAAACCAAAAACACTTGGTTGTATCAGTATTTTTTTTAATAGGACACTTTAATAATCACGTTCAGCCAGTTAGTTTTAGAAGTAACGTATATAGTTCGTTGCCGTACAACAACACTCGTATCTGCTTTTGGGAAGTCAGTACTGCAGTAAAACATACCCCATGAAGACAAAATAAGACTCCAGGCTATAGACGGATACAAGAAAATATCTTTGTGTGTCAAAAAGAACAAAATACGAAAAGTTACAAGAGTTAAATACTTTTTTTAGGCACCTTAAAAACAACAGTGGAGAAAGAGGCTGTTCTTTTATTTTATTCGCAGTTAGATGAAAAATGTTGCTCTCGCTCATCCTCATCCCTCTGTGTGTTTGTGTTTGTTGTTGTTTTTGTTTCCCAGAGGATCCTCTGAGAGGCAGAAATGGTGTGTTGTTGTGTGGTTCGAGCCTCGGGGACAGACAGACGGAGAGGGACCAGAGTGCAACAGGACGTCCGCCCCCCGACGCTCCCACAGCACAGTGAGTAAGACGTGTTTGTGTCGAAGCCTGTTACAGTACGTGTGTGTTTGTTTTGTGTTTTCTTCTTTTTTCTGATACACATCTCTCAGAGAGCAACAGGGATGACGGTTTTTTTTTGTAGGCCAACCTGGAAGCTAATGTCGCCGTGGTTTCCTCATCAAAAAGACAATGGGATTTTTCCATTGGATTTTGGATTTTTGCTGAAAATAAGCTCTGTGGTAAACAAATGTTTATGATACTTTTTTTTTTTGTTCAGCAAGATAATCTTCACACATGAAGACCACTTTTATGAAGCTTTGGCTTAAATGTAATCACCAGAAGTAAAGAGCTAACGCTAGGCTATATATGAGCTACAGTCACAGGACTTAACCCTTTGAAAACCTGAGCAAATTGGTTTGATTTCTTTAAAAACATGTGAAGCACGTGGTGAGCAATTTAAAAACACATGGACCTAAAACTCGCTAGAAATTAGTTTTTAAAAGTTACAAGAAAATTACCTGAAAATCACCAAAAAAATATAAAAAATAACCTGAAAAAAAAAAACAGAAAATGAGAAAAAATATGTACAGATTTTTTAGTTACAGATTAGTTTAAACATAGAATTATATTGATTGTAAATATAGCTTTCTGGACATTTAATTTAATTTTATAATAATTGCCCCTTTTTTTAGAACTAACTTAAAGTTAATTTTCAAGTAATTTAATTCGTCACCTTTGACTGATTTCTTGCAATTTGTGTATCTTCTATGTTTTTGAAAGAAATCGAATCAATTTGCTGAGGTTTGGAAGGGTTAATGTCGCCACCACATCCAGGCTGTAAAGTCTTGTTTGGCGTATTGACGATCCGCAGTCTCATTTAGCCACTTGTTAGCAACTGTGTTTTTTAAGACAAATAAAAGCTAAAAAACTTATTAAATTATTAATGTATTTGATGATGGAACAAAACGTTAACGTCTCTTCAGCTTGTGTTTACCACAGACCTTATTTCATGCATGTAACCAAAAACCCACTGACTTAAAATATTATAATAATAATATTGCTGAATAACAGAATAATCATGACGAGTCCTGTATGTTTATTTAAATCTGATCAGAGAAGCTTTTGCAGCAGCACATGTTTATCAAATATCCACGTAGTCTCACAGTAATTTAACCTTCAGACGTTTGGAGCCTCCTCACCTGCCTCGTGCTGTCAGTGAAGGACTCGCAGGCCTTTGCAGCTGCTGAAACCATTATCATGAATGAATTATACTTCTTCATGAAGTTCTTATTAATCATAATAACACTAGCCCATTTCCAAGTTTTAGGACTCATTCTTGCACCACTCTTCTTTTGGCTGCTAACATTGACATATCGTCGCTTTTTAAGTTAAGATGTCGAACTTAATCATTAACATAATCATTCATTTATACTCGTGCTTGAGTTCACTTGAATGTACGCCCAATTTTATCTTTTATTTTTAGCTTTGTTTGTTGGTCTGGACCACCTCCTGAGTGAAGCATTTGTCTCTTTAGCTGCTAAATGCTCCTCTACGTTCACCAGCTAGTGTCTAACTGCGTCTGTATGTCGTTTGCTGCTGAGCAGGTAGTGTGCAGTCAGTTTTTACAGTTTTTTCTCCAAAAAAATGATCAAAAAGGTCCACATGAAAGTGGCAGTGAGAGTGAATCATAACCGTAAAGTTGCGGGTTGGACAGTAAAACAATGAGCTGTACCTTTGTCACTTTGTCATTTGGTACATTTTTGTCATAGAAATATTGATTATAGCCACTTTAAATAAACACAAAATATTTCGTTCGACTATAAATGAAGCCACAGACATTTTATGTGCGGAGGATTCACCGTTTTACTCCTGGTCGTACTCGTCGTCGTCTCTCCCGCCGCGATCCACCATTGTCTGTGTGTGAATTGTATGAGAGCGTCTGTGGCCAAATGACCCAGCTGCAGCCTAAAAGCCTTCACTCCCAGTGACATTTCAAATGTCAGAGCCACATCAGTTCCGGGTCTTACGCTTCCAGCCATCCCAACGCTGAACCCGAAGCCACATTTAAAAACTCCACCGGAGTCCATTTTCACCACGGTTCAGTCTCCGGAGTGCCGACGAAAACTCACTGTTTCAGAGTGATTGTTTAATACACTCGTCTACATGAATGACATGTTGAAACGGCGTGACTAAAGACACACTGAGAGCATCCCTCTCTTTGTGCCGGCCTGTCTCACACACACACACACAAACAGATACATACAAATATAGCCATCCACGTCTCTATTATTGTGGGACGGGGTGGTGGGAGGGGGGTGACGGAGGGGCATTCCTTGTCATCCACCAACTAACATATTGGAGTATTTATATGGGATTTGTGTGCATTAGATAAAAAAGGCGCTCTTGTTCTTTTCATCCTCATAGGCTTTTCATGGCTGTTTGACTGTAACACTGATGACTCTCTGCACCCCCCCACCTCCATCCCCTCCACTCTGCGTTTCTCTAAGCCCCCTCCATCCATCCCAAATCCCTTCCTATCAGCCAATTTAAACAAGCTGGGTCCAGAGAGAGAGAGAGAGGGGAAGAGACGGAGAGAGATGCTCTGTCCTAAGCTCTTTTAAAAAACAGTAAAAAGGAGCGAGAGGAGGAAAAAAAAGAGTGGTAAAGAGGGTTAGGGCGATTTGGCAGCCAAAAGACCGGTCGCACTACCCCAGGTCTTCCCCCTGCACCGCTGACAGAGGCTAAGAAAGCAGATCCCCAAACCTCCCAAAAGATAATAGCCACAGAGAGAAAGAGACAAAAGCCTCTGCCTTTTTTATTCCACAATTTCCCCCCTCCTTTAGAACAATTTTTTATATTGAACCCCCTCGTTTTTTTTTTTTTCCTTTTTGTAATCTGGTCTCCGATGAAGTTTCATTGTTTCTCATGTGAAGCCAATGACAGCTTAGCCGAGATGGAGTAGGGGAGGCATTGTAGCGCGGGCGTTCTCCCGTTTGGCTCGCTGAGAAAAGAGCAGAGAAAGAGAGGGAGGCAGAGCACAATGGCAGTTTGGGGGCTCCTCGCCGATTCCCGCATTCCCCAAATCCGACTCTGCTCGTGGAGAAGTGAGAGAGAGCGAACGAGACGGGAATCTGGGAAACATCCCAACGTTCCTTTGATGGCTGCTGGCCTCTTCACTCGTCACGTACACCTCTGTCAGCGGAGGAAGGAGAGTGGAGGCTATTTTTATTTTGCTTGGTGGAGGCAAAAGTTAATGAAATACTGAGCTCATAATTTAGATTTATTTTCAGTTTTTATGTATTTATTTGATATTTGTGTCCAAAATCTGTAAGCAGAAAAGAGTTCAGTATCTTGATCCTGAAGCCTCAAACAGAAACACGAAGGCTACACTTTCTGTCATGGTTTGCCAATTTATCAAAATCATGAGCCCCAATCAATAAAAGATCAGAAATCTGCCTGTTATTGACCCCCACTGTCATATGACGGAGGTGAGGATATCTGTCTCACACCACGTAATGATAATGACTACTGATGTAGCTAAACAAAAAAATAAATGCAACCGTTTGCATCCATTTTTGGGAGTTATTACAACCTCTAACAACCAACACACTACATTAAGTTAGGGTAATTATTTTTTCTTTCAACAACTAAATGTGTTTTTAAGTAGTGCTTACTTTATCATTTATATCAAAAACGTACATTTTTATGTAACATGTCCTTTGTGTCATGGTTGTGTGGCCTGCAGGTCCCTGACACACAGTCTTAACTGTCCGAATTTGAAGTTAAATTATAAGTCAGTTTCATTAGGTTACTACAACTTGAATTTTGTTACTAAGTCAATTAAGGCAGAAATTTGACTTTAAATTACACACAGTGATAGGTTGATGTAATTATCAACATTTTTAAGTCAACATAACTCATCAAAATAATGTCTGCAACTTAAAAGGTTTATCTAAATCAATAAATTTGAATTTTTATCCTGCTACCACACATTTAAGTCGGCGGTGGTGATAAGTCCCACAAATTAATTTTTCCCAAAATAGTAAGATGAAAAGAGGAGAAATAAAGTCAGAAAAAAATATATTGAGAGACAGTTATAGATGTGGATCAATACCTCCGTCTTCAATCTGGACGAGCGAAGTCAACTAAAGTCAAACGTAAACATGTCTTGAGTTGGACGCAGTTACAATGTGCTGTGATAACTTCTAGGTTTCTTTTTTACCAATGGCCCAGATTTTTAAATGCAGTTTCACCAGACGTCTGGGGACTGTTGATCTAGTGGGTAGAAAATAGTAGCGAAAGTTAGCTTACATTAAAATGAGTGTTTTTATGCAGTTTTTAGTGGAAACTCCACTAAAAATAAACCCTTTCTGATTTTTTTTCTAAGATTTGTCACGTTCAATGTTAAAAATATGCCATTAAACAGCATCCAACAGTAGAAAGCAGCATGGAGCCCAGTGAAAAATGTTAATGTTGTTGCCTTAATATAACAACGTGCAGCATCATCCCACCATGTGCATTTGTTTACATCACGGTAGTGAGATCCCAGAACGTAAACATCAGACACAGAAGAATACCAGACTCCGAATATGGAGTCCACTGACAAAGCGGCAACATGTGACGCATTGGGATGAGAATGTGTTTCATTTTTGGTATATTGTTGTGTATCGAAGTGTCTCTCTCAGTGCCAGTGACCTGTCTCTTTATTTCATGCTTGAATCAGGTAAAGCTCTCAGTTTGCTGTCATGTCAGCGTCACATATTGCACAATATTAAAAACAAAACTGCTGTTGTATGCTGTTCCTGTCTATTTATGTGCCAACTTCCAAAACGTCATTAACGTCCGTTACGGTTTGTAACCTACTAAAGACAAAAGCCAAATGTCAGTGAGTATTAGTGTTTTTTATTTATTTCTGTATTTATTTTTGTCTAAAAGGGCTAAAGTTGCTTTGTAAACTGTAAAAAAACAAACATCTTTTGAGTTAACGATACTGTTGCAGAGAGGCAACAGTTTAGCTTTTGACTCATGTTTTTTCTGCCTCATCATTCAGTGTTTAGCTCAGCTGAATTCAACAAATTAACACTCAAGTTTGTCAAAAAATTTGCAACGTTTCAAAACCAAGTACATATTATGTTCTGTGTTAACTGCTGATCCTTAAAGTGAACAGATGTTTTTCATCATTTCTTCACACGTCAAAGAAAATAGAGGCTCAGAATAAAATAAAATACAATAGAAGAAACATGTGGAAGGGACACTCCGAGTAAGATACCTAAAGCTTTTGGGAGGGAGCCATAACAATAACACAAAACACTTTTCTTTTTGTTCCCAGTGCTGAAAGAGCCAATCAGAGGAGACCGCAGGCAGAGAGCATACGTGTGACCGTGAGCCAAGACGTGTTGAGGACGCTGAGACAAACAGGTCCGTGTGAGTGTGTCTGTCCGTCTGTGTGTCCGTCTCACTTTCAGCTGCTGTATCTCAGTTGTGTCTGCAGTTATCTAATGCAGCAGATTAACCTCACTCTGCTAAAGAATCACAGGAATGGAAATGAGCAGCATTTAACCTGAAGATTAATGGAGAAATCTGATAAACAAGAGAAACGTTTGTTCATGAAGCTTTACGTTTCCTTGAAGTAAACACGGAACAGAAATATTTCATTTTTAGCCGTCATATTGATTTGTGAGTCTCAAATCCACAGATTTTGCACAACCAGTAATATCTGTTTTTGAGCCATTTGCGGCTCCAGAGTGACGTCACTTGAGTCAGCGATTGTTGAAAACTAAAAATTTGAAAATAAAAGAAATCTGTTGATGTGGAGTTAAAAAATAGCGAGCTTCCTGCACCACTAATAACAAAATTCACTCAAATCTCTGATACAAAAGTCTGCTGCTCTTTTGAGTTTTCTTAAAAGGATTTGTGTGCAGTCAGTTTGTTTTATTATTTTAAACTTATTATTATTTTTGCTCCTTTGTATAGAGTTGTTGTAATAGAGTTTTAAAATCTTTATTTTTCAATATTTTCACTTCCAAATCTGAAATTTTGACTTTGTGATAAATAGTGTACTACAGGTCACAGATTATCGGCCTGGCTGATTGTCAATATTTGACATTTTGCTGATTTTCTGTATCAGCGTTTTATTTTAATGATTGCCAATAAAATTAATTAATGAAAAAGTGTGTGTGTTACACTCAGCCGACACCAAGGAAGACAGTCTGTGATACATGCAAACAAAGTGTCAGGACTTTTACTTTGTAAAACCTCAGGGAGCTTATTTTAATTATTCATTTTTCTAAATTAGAATTTTCATTGAATTTTATTTTTAAAAAAAGTTGCAGGGAACTTACTGTATATGATTTTAAAGTTTCAGTTTTGATTAAACATTTTCTAAAAGCATTTAAACCAAAGTTTTGTGTTCGTTATATTCAAAATTCTACATTTTGACAGAAAATATTTTAATTTTTATTGTAAATGCATATCGATACCAATTTTTTGTTATCTACTAATATCAGTATCAGCCCTGAAAAACAGTATCAATCCCCTTTAGTGTATTTTTGACGGTTATCTCAAAACAGAGAATCAGTTGAACATCAGTCAGTATTCCTGTGAAAAACTATATTCCAAATATACAATAATTTCTTTATGACAAACTTTTAACATCTTTACAGACTTTAAACATACAAACCTGTCCAAACTGGAAATACACTAAACTGCAGAAACATCTACACTTAGTTTTCTGTTGACTTTAAACAAAACCAGACTCAAAGTTTCTCCGAATTCTCCTTAAATGACGCCTGTTCTCGTTGTCATCAGTACCGGCTGACAGAGTCACACCAGTTTATTAAATCTGTTCACGTTCAACACGTCTTTTTTCAGGGACATATTTTTAAGCCCCGCAACGATTCTCAGCGACATTCAGCCTGTTTTATTCTCTAAACGTCGCCTGAGTGCTCTCCTCTCCTCAGTCTCACGTGTGAGATAACTACATGGTCATTTAGGAAAAAACACACATTAAGAAAACACTTCTTCTTCTTTACTTCCTCGTCTCTTCTTCCTGCTCTCCCCATTTTAATAATTACATTTTTTTCGGGTGATTAGCAATTGTCTCACTATCAAATCGCTCTGTCACTCGATAATCCGGACTGTAGGCTATTGGAGAGAATTTGCATCAGCTTTTTTAAATATCTGTATAAGGCACGCCGGGGTTTTAATGTCAATCATAAACTTATTAACGCAGGGCTCAGAGCGAGAGAGATCGCCATGAGTGACAACGGTTTACATTCGTTAAAACCCAGAAAAAGGCGACATGTCCGACCTACTGAGCGAGCATGTAACCTGCTCAGGCATTCAGCCGGGTGTGTGTTTGTGTGTGTGTCTGTGTTTATGTGCTGTAGGGCTGCTGTGTGTGATTATGCATGCCTAATGTTTTGGTTGTTGTACTTGTTTAAAGTGTCACGGCTGGTTTACAGGAAGCTCTCTGACAGCTGCCAATATTTCCTGTCGTTTTTTTTTTTTTTTGTGTGCAGGAAGCAGCCAAGGTGACAGAGGCGGCGGAAATGTGAGTTGATTGAACGGAAATTGATTTTGATTTTGATTTTTGTTGACAGAATTCACGAGGCTCAAGCCAATAGTTTATATAGAGATGTTATGTAATAGCAGTGCAGTGGTTCCCAATCCAGAAAACATACAAAAACTCAATTCTGCTACCAAAAAAAAACATGTTTATATGTTACATTTTACTTTAACACACCCTTTCTTTTCTATTTAGTGTTTATAAGCTCTATATTAACATTTATTAATGGCTTAAAACACACTATAATGTAGTTATACTCTGAAATTGCATCCACTAACTGATTTCTGTAAAAGAGGGGGTTTGATTTTCCCAAAAGATTACTTAAGACATATTTGCATCAATCTGACGTCATTTCAAGTCCACAGTGTTGCGTCACTGTGCCAACGTACTCGTTTTTCCAGTGTATAAAGAGTGGCCTGAGCCATAGTAAAGCATGTTGGAAAAAAAGGTCAGTATGTCGAGAAAGTCATAAT
This sequence comes from Plectropomus leopardus, assembly GCF_008729295.1. NCBI lineage: Eukaryota > Metazoa > Chordata > Actinopteri > Perciformes > Serranidae > Plectropomus > Plectropomus leopardus. The sequence continues at coordinate 4,865,602 of NC_056477.1, read as the reverse complement.
ATAGTATGTCAAATAAAAGTCATAGTATAGTCAAGTCAAGTCAGTTTTATTTATAGAGCCCATTATCACAAAACATGGTTTGCCTCAGAGGGCTTTACAGTGTTAGATAGTGTATCTAAAAAAGTTGTTGTAAACCAGGTTGCAAATAGTCATAGTATGTCGAAAAAAGTTCAGTATGTTAAAAAAAAGTGATAGTAAAGGATGTCAAATGAAAGTTATAGTATAGCTTGTTGAAAAAAGTCATTATATTGCACGTCTGAAAAGTCATGGTATATAGTATGTCGAATTATAAGCCTAAAGCATCACAGTACAGCATGTCTAAAAAGAAGAATTTGGGGCTTCTTTTTAACATATATGATAATAAAATAAATATTTTTGTTTTTTTTATCTGTTGGTCAGATTTAATAAACCACTTTAAGGTGATTACTAAGGATTTTGTGAAGTTGTGTTTTTCACAGTTTTTGATATTTTATAGACTAAACAATTAATGAAGAAAACAATCATTATTTGTAGTTTACTTTCTTCCGTTTACGACCTAAAGCATCAGTGATGCTGAAGCCTTCAAGGCTTTATAATTAAAGTTATCAGCAGTTAACATTTTGTCTTTCCTGTGTAGGTCAGTGCAACTTTCAGGTGTGAATTTAGGATAAAAGAGGACATGATTCAGATTCAGATCATTATCAAACCTTTGAAATCTCCATGTGCTTTTAAGCAGCTGTCTTTATGTTTCCACACTGTTCATTCAGGTTTATAAAATGCAGTTTTTTCTCTCCCTCAGGATGTTGACGACCTCGGGATCCTCCATGTGGTTCATTTAGGAATGGTTTGAAGACATGGACTAAGATACGATAAGAGACACAGAAACACCACACCAACAACAAAAACAAACTCTCTGTCTATAAATGTAAATGCAAAGAGTTACTTACCTGTGATGTTACCTCAGGAGGGACTCTTTGTACAGCAGAGGACTGTAAACACTGACTGAAGTGAAATAATATATTAATGTCATATGTAAATATATCAGTTTAGCATCACCACTTTTGTTAGTAAGTTGTATATTTTAAATTGCTTTTTTTTTTCTTTTTTTTTAGACCTGTCATTGTTGATCTGTGAAATCAAGACGTGAATTCAGGTTAAATTTTTGTCTAAACCAAATCAACGTTAAAAGAAAACAGCCTTCTGATTTAAAAAAAAAAAACAAAAACAAAAAACGACTGGAAATGTTTTTATGTTTAAAACCTTTCCATTAATCATCCTGAAAAATAAAGACTTGAATTATACTTCCATCATGCTGATATTGAATGTTCCAGGCTTCGTGTGTGTGTGTGTGTGTGTGTGTGTGTGTGTGTGTGTGTGTGTGTGTGTGTGTGTGTGTGTTGGCCGAGATTACGGGCCACAGTTTTATTCATGAATAGGAGCCAACCAGCGTCTTTAAAGCATCGCGCGGAGCCCCTTTCCTGAACAGCAGCCATAGCCGTGTCAGAGCTGTCGACGCGCTGCGCTCACCGACTAATCTGACAGCGCCGCGCGAGCCCTAATCCCTCACTGTATCGTAATCTATTTACTTTGCATTCTAAGAGGATTTCCACCAAAAAATATACAAGAAGCGATGTTGGAAATGGACAGAAGATCAGCGAGGATGCTTTTCTGCTCCTTTTTTTTGTTTTGTTAGCTTTAAAAAAAAATCATTGTATGTTTTTTGGGGAGTCAATCCCCTGCGAGAGGGATGGGTGAAAGGAATTACATTTCTGACTGATACTAATACTTCTCTTATGTAAACATCAAAATGTTATATTTCCCCTCTGATGATACAGTCACACTGCAGAGGCTGCTGGAGATAAGTGGCATCTGTCGAAGCCTTTAGTGCATCTCTTGACACGTTTATAATTTACAAACCAAGGCTGCATTATCTCCCGATTGTCTGACTTGACAGCTCGAATAAAAGCTGCAAAATTGCTTAACAGGCGAGCACGAGTTCCTCCCAATCTCTCTGATGGCCTACACAGTCGCCTTTTTGACATGCAAACAGTGAAATCTGCTCTTTCATAACGCAGAAAACAAAGTAGGAGACCAAACGCTCTCCTCAGTTACCCTTTAAGCAATTATGTCAGCTTTGTAAAATCATAAATAGTTATGCTTCATTTAAAATGTGGCCAGCAGCTGTGTTGTAAAACACCGCCTCGCGCTCAAATCTCTGCCATCCGAGATGACTCGCAGAGATAGGCTTATTAGTGGTATTAACATACTGCGCGGCACGCTGGAGCTGTGAAACGGCCTTGTTAACATTTGGAAATGAATCAAGCCTCCGGCGCTCGCTATTATCCAGGTTATCTGTTGTTTGATTCTCTCCTCTGTGCAACAGCTGTGCAGAGTTTCTGCGGAGGCCGGATCACATCTAATGACGGCTCTGATTGGACTGATTCTGCGCCCCTTCAGGGCGATGTTGTATGTTTTATAGGTTTGTCTCGCTGATCTGCACGAGCCAGATCACCCCAAAAATATTATAGACACGTGTGTCAGGGCCATTAAAGACATCAAAGAGGCAAAATTACAATCGAGGGGAACTGGAAGAATCTTATTCCCAGGAAAAATTACAAGTGTTGAGTTTGTCTTCAGCTCTCAAGTCAGTGAATGAGATGTACTCTGCGTGTAATTTTTTCATCAAGAAAAGTACTTAATGACGATCATCTGTATTAAATATCTTCCGGCAAAAAAAGCCTCTGAGTCAAAAAGAGTTATGATTTGATTCTCGCTGATTAAAACAACCTTATACTGAGGTCAGACAGAAACACTCAGACTGCTGAGATTAAAGATAAATGTTATATTCATGGTCATTTTTTTAATCAAATATCCTCAACATTAATGTTCTGGTGAGAGTCCAGGAGACCTCTGACCCTTTTTAACAGCGTTTTATCACTTAGACCTCCTGACTTTCACAGATTTGATGAGAAATTGTTGTGGATATTTTGATTTAGAGCTGCTGACGTGCTTCAGAAGTCGGCCACTGAACATTTTTACTGTTAATGGTTATTACTACATTTACCAATGGTAATTAATGTACCCTTATTGTAAAGTGTTACAATTTTTATTATTCACTGGCTGTAAAACACGGTTAAATACGCTGGATTTTTATGTGCTTGTTGTCTATAAGGATTTCTGTTACATGTTTATTTGTTTTTTTGTGGTTCAACTGACCCTTAAAAAAAAGTGTCACTTTGTCAGATAGTTTTTATTTTTGTTATATGGGCTCTGAATGAGAAAATATATTATGCTTTTATTTGCCAAAAAGTCATTTAAAGACAAAGTGTGTGCAAAAAGAAGAACTTCCTTGCTTTGCCCATATAATGTTTAAAACAAACAAACAAACAAAACCACTATTGATTTGTCACCTTTGTCAAATATGCAACCCCATTTAAGATAAGGGTTAGGAAATTGCAAATTGTAAGCACCTTCCTTAATCGATAAATTTGTAAAATTAACGATCAATTAATCATTTGAAAAAAAACATTTGCTTATTTTGAACAAGTGTGTTTTACCCTCAAAGCTCACAGAAACATTTTAAATGACAGATTCATCTGTAAGGGTCAATACTTTTCTACAAATTATTTTAATAAGGTTATAAAAAGTGTCTAAAAGGGGACAAATGTTTAATTTTACACATATTTTATTTATTTTTGGACTCAAACAAACAGAACATCATCATTTATCATTTCTGTAGCTAGTTTACTGAAATTAGTGTTTCCTTTATCCCTACTGAGTTAAACCTGTGATTTTGTATTTTAAAGTTCAAAGGTCAGGAGTATGATTCAGACGTTTTAATAATATGTGTATAAATAATGCTGCACATCCAGTCCACAGATGCAGACAGAGTTTGTGCCCTCTGGCTCCGTGCGCAGAGAGAAATTAGTGAAGAACAAACTGAAAAGAGGAAATGCGACCGACGCATCAGACGGCAATCTATTGACACTCGGAGACGACGTCCTCGCTGGGAAACACTAAAGCCTGCAGGCCAGCGGGCCTCCATTAAACTTTCCCACGTCTGCAGGGCTTAAAGCAAGAGACAAGTCGTGACTTGGAACGAGAGTCTGCTGCATCCTTTCCAGATGAGATAATACGAGCCCTCCTCAAACACCTCCGCTCCGTCCCTCCTCAGCTGATTCACAAGGACGTCGTCAGAAGGAGCCTCTTAAGTCAGATATGAACGGAGTCGTTCTGTCCGGAAAAGTCGGCCCTGAGCTGCTTTCACCGGCCCGCTCTTGTCTGATTTCCCATCAGCTACTTCAAAGAAGGAAGGAAGTGTTTGACTGCTCCGCTGACCTCAGAGCCGCTGCCGAACAAAAGCTGCACATCCTTTAATTTATAGATGAACTGTTAAAGACCTTTGTTGAATTTTGGGAGTTTGGTGCACTGATCAAATACCGTACAACATTCAGCCTGAGCTGAAAGTGCTAATCAGAAAATGTCAGCATGCTAACACCTTTTAAACATTGTGTTGTCAAAAAGGCTGCGACTAAAGATTATTTTCAGTATCTATTGATTAATTTGCCCTATTTAACACGATTTAACAGTTTAAATGTGGGTCACAGTGTCCTAGATGTCCAAATGATGTAATCAGATGTCTTGTTTCATCAAAATATTACCGTTACTATAATGTTCAGACCATCGACTGGATATAAAAATGGACGGTGCTTAAGTGAAGCTAAAATATCCGGGATACGGCTGCTGCTTTCTTGCACTGATGACGCCATTCGGAGCCGGAGTCTGCTCTCAGTAGCAACATCCGCGGTGGAGGACTTCTCGCCAAAACACCTGTCAGAACAATCGCGAGCAGCACCGTTGAACACAAACGCACGGACTGGCTGACACAGCTGTCAATCATGGTGGAAAATCCTCTTTTTGTATAATTGAATAACTCATTTAAAACCAAACTTGTCGTAAAAACGATTACTTGGACAAACGTCAGTTTGGTGAGAACTACCGTCGGTGTCAGAAACCATCTTTGGAAAAAATGTATTTGTTGTGTACTTTGAGTTTTTAGTTTGGCCCATATCCCATTCACTAACATGGAGGGGCGGGCTTTATGACCTATACTGCGGTCAGACACCAGGGGGCGACACAGATTTGAAAGTTAAGAAAAAAAAATTAAATGACTAATCAACCCAAAACAGTTGATTAATTTCTGTCATTTAACTAATTCAGCAGTTGAACAAACATGAGTTTTTTTTGTCTTTGTATGCACGATGATTGCTAATGTTAGCATTAACGTTAGCTGACTCACAGAGCATGTTTTATTCTTACAACCTGTAAATTTGTTATCTGTAACAACCGAACCTCGGCCTTCAGCATAATTTAAACGTATATACAAATCAGAAAAGTAAAAACACTCTCTTTGGCCTCCAGAATTGCTACCGAAAAACTTTCTCAAAAACTGCTACTATACTACGACGTTGCCATAATATTCCACGTGCTATGACTTTTTCAAACTGCTATCCTAATAGTTTTTTTCTTTTGACATGACATAGTATTACTCTTTTATACGCTAAACTACAACTTTTTCAACATGACCAAACCTCCTAACACACCTCAGGTGACCAGAGAGCCAAAACCCCGAAAGTCAGTCTTTCTCTCCGCTGATGTGGAGTCAGGAGTTTGTCTCTGGAAGAAAATGAAAGAAAGAAGCTCGCCGTCGCCCTGACTGTGTCCTCTGCTCAACTTTACCCCACAGTATGTAAACCCACGAGGAATCTCATGAATGCTCTCAGTGCCCTGCGTCGAGTAGGGATGACTAAGCTGCTTTCACTCCACCAGCTCCACCTGGACTGTGAAATCCCCGCAGAGGAACCAAACGCCACCTTCTCCGAGTTTGGATTCAAGCAGCTGTTGGCGTCTTTATTACATGTATATGAGGAAATGTTTAAAAAATGTACAAAATAAGACTGCAGCCACCAGCTTTATGTGCCCATGCTTGATGTTAACCCTTTAAAATCTGGATCGCCGTCAGTTTTCTTGTGCCTGAAACATTAAGCAGCTTTTTATGAAAATTGCAAAAAAAAAAGAGGAAAAGGTGACAAGAAAATAAGCTAAAAAAGAGAGAGATAATCAAAAGAAAAGCCCCGCCTCCCTCCATATTTATAATTATTATAATTATAAAAAATTATTATTTTATTTTACCACTTTTTTTCCGGGTTATTTCCTGTTTTATTTTCTTTTTA
>NC_056477.1:4669785-4834474 GCF_008729295.1 Plectropomus leopardus | reverse complement strand
TTGTGATTTGCGGTTGTATTTTCTGATTTGTGGTTGTGTTTTGTGATTTGCGGTTGTATTTTCTGATTTGCAGTTTTGTTTTGTAATTTGCAGTTGTGTTTTGTTATTTGGTTGTGTTTTGTGATTTGCGGTTGTGTTTTGTGATTTCTGGTTTGGTATTGTGATTTGCGGTTGTATTTTCTAATTTGTGGTTTTGTTTTGTGATTTGCAGTTGTGTTTTGTGATTTGCGGTTTTATTTTCTGATTTGTGGTTGTGTTTTGTGATTTGCTGTTTTGTTTTGCACTTCAGTGCCACCATACATATTATAGTATGTTGTCTAAAATGGCATAGTATAGTACGTCATCCAAAATAGCATCAGAAAAGTCATAGTAAAGTTTTTCATCCAAATATCATAAAAAGACATAGTTTTTCATCCAAAATAGCATCAAATAATGACATTATTGTATGTTGTCCGAAAAAACATTAAAAAAGTGATCACATGGTATGCCGTCAAAAAAATCCATAAAAGTGTAATTGTAACTAAGTATTTTTTCCTATTTACCATTAAAAAGTCATAGTGTGGTGTGTTATCAAAAACATTAAAACATTTGCATCATGTCTTCCAAAATAGCATTAAAAAGTCATTGTATTATATGCCATTCAAATTAGATGAAAAGTCAGTATCATATGTCACAAAATATCACAGCATAGCATATATAGTCTCTTGAATTGTAAAGTCTCTTAAATACAAAATCATAGTATACCATGTCAAAAAAGGTCATAGTATCTTATGTCAAAAAAACATCACAGTAGATTTTATTCATAGTATAGTATGTAGAAATATATTTTGAAAAAAGTCCCAGTATACTATGTCAAAAAAAAGTCATATTATGGCATGTCAAAAAAGTGCATTAGTGCAGGATCTCGATTAAAAATCAAAGTTTAGTATGACAAATAAAAGGTCATCACACAAAATGTTGATAAAAATCAGAGTCTATAATGTCTATAATGAAAGTCATTTTATGGTATATTTAAAAAATCATTATTTAGTATATACCTAAAAAATTGTAGTACAGTATGTAAGAAAAGTCATAATATACTATTTCAATATACAAACCTAAAAAACATTTCATTATTTTGCGTGTTGAAAAACAAAGTTGTAGTATAGCATGTCCATAAAACGTCATAGTACTTTATCTCAAAAAAGGTCATAGTATATCATTGCAAAAAAAGTCACAGTAAAGTATGTCGATAAAAGTCCTCATATATCATGTAGGACATCAGAAGTATAATATGATGACAACAAGTTACAGGTCAAAAAGGTTAGTGTAGGTTGTCAACAAAAAAAGGACATCATATAGTATATTGAAAAAAGGCATAGTGTAGCATATTAAAAAAAGGAATAGTATAGAATATCGAAATCTAGGCCTAAAAGTGTCATAGTATCATTAATCAGTGTAGCATTTAGAAAAATGTCATAGTATAGTGTATTGAACAAAAGGCATAGCAAAGCATTAAAAAAGTCTTGTATATAGTATAGTTTGCTGGGGGAAAAAAGACAGTATAGTGTGTCATAATTTAGCATATCATGTCAGAAAAAAAAGACACTGTATGGTCTGTTGAAAAAAGTATAGTATTGTATGTGGTAATATTGACCAAAAACATCACAGCAAAGCATTTCGGGGAGGGAAAAAAAGCCTTTGTATAGTATGTCAAAAAAGTCATAGTTTAATATGTCAAAATGAAGTCTAGTTTAGTATAACATGTCCCCCCTAAAAAAAAGGGGTAACAGGTCATAGAATAAAGCATGCCGAAAAGTCACAGTATTGCATTGTCAAAAAAAGTCCTAGTATAGCATGTCAAAATATAGGCCTAAAAAAGTTAGTATAGTATTTTATATATTCCACAGTATAGTATTTTGGAAAAAAGGTCATAGACAGTCAAAAAAACATAGTACAGCATGTCAAAAAAAGTCACAAAGGTAAGCCTGTCAAAATAAAGGCCCAGCAGTAGTTAATGTTTTGGATGGAGTTGTGGGATCTGTGATAACCATTTTTCACATTGACATTTTACAGCCAAAGCAATTAATCGATTAATCGAGAAAATAAACATCAGAACAACTTTTGATTTAAAAAATCCTTGTTTTTTTTTGCAGCCTTCATTAGAGTTCATATAAGGACCAGATATTAAATAGGTTAATTTCTGTTTAATCTCTTATTCGAAATCACTTGAAAAAACTCTAATTTGTCTTAATTAAAACAACAGTGCTGCTCTTTTGGGGGGTAATTTCTTTACACAAGGACAGTTGTTTTGATTCGGGGCCATTAATTTGCATGAAGCCTGCTCTGCCTTCCTCAGTGCGGCCTTCGCTGCTAAAAACACGCTCGTCCATAACAACCTTGCCAGAGAACTGACGCGATATTTTTTTAACTCCACTTCTCCTCCTCCTCCTCCTCCTCCTCCTTTATAATGCGTTTATGCCTGCGAGCACTACACACACACACACTTACATCTGACCCCCTAACCTGGCCCCACCTACGTAATTACCGCATCAGAGGCGCTGAAATTCCTGCAGGTTATTTTGGAGAAACCAACTCAGGGCGCAGGAGTAATTATCACGCCATTACAGCGCTGCATTCAATTACGCCTCGATCAAATGTCTCGCGGCTCAATATTTAGGGCTTTTTAACGCCGCAGTTTAAAAAGACACTTGGTCTCCCTAAAGCGAGGGGAGATGTTAGTGTTTCAATTTAAGTCAGAGACAGAGAGGATTAAAACTGGCTGCTCTCTAAAATGGAAATGCGGGGCCTACACGCGTTCACGGCTTGTATTAATTATGGACTAATTTGCATTTACCCCGTTATAATTAGGAAAAAAAATCAACAAGCTTTTAAATAAAAGTGTGACTAATTCAAATGAGAGAAAACAGCAATCTTGAGTTTGTAATTTGCTGCTGTACATGCATCTAAAAAAATAAAATAAAAACTTGACTCCCGGTTTGGGAATGGAGACAGAATCCACTGTGGAAAAATAAATATGACTTAACGGATCTTTATTGGATGAACATGTATGTAAGGGTGGTTCGCCTTTAAAGATACATTCAACATCTTACTGTCATTTTGGAGCTATAAATCCACATTTTTCCTCTCCAAAATAAAAAAAAATGCTCTGACTCCAATATCAAGCCAAGTGCTGCGGTTCAAACATGTCCAATGTCACGACAATGCCCAAGAGAGGAGGTCTGGTTTGAAAATGTAGAGAGGTTAGAATAATAATATCCGGAAAACAAACTGGACAAATGCCCAGAATAGTTCTGCATCTATATTTTAGATTTTTCCCTCCAAGACATTTCTTTTTTTTTTTTTAAAACAATGTATATAAAAGCTGAACTTTATGGCCAATTTGTTCTCTTTGGAATATTTGGAAAGATTTACATACAGGTTTTTCTTTTTTTTTTCTCCCAAAGTGGTAATAAACAATTTCAAATTCGGAAAAAAAAAACACCAACTAAACATGGTCACTGTAACTGACCCAAATACATATTTACATATTTCAGCTCCTCGGCGCAGCTGACTAAAAATCTCTGTCATCCTAAAATAACAAATTTCAGAAATAAAAACTATACAGGATTTGATTGGGTTTTGGAGGTAAAGAGGGGCACTGCAGGCAGTTCCTGTCGGTGCACCAGAGGGGAAAATATTCCTCCCATCCAGAGAGCCAGAGAGCTGGTGGTCAAAGGAGTTTGGTTGAAATGACTTTTTTTTGTAGTTTTGAAAAGTAGTTTCTTAAGGTCATCCAAGAATGAGCGTCTTAAAAACTCACTCTTCGTCGTCAGGAAGCTTGTCCTGATGTTTTCTCTTCATTTCAGGGCATTTTTCTTCTTTTTTTGTTTTTGTTTTTAAAAGACGTGGAGGACGAGAGGGAGGAAAACAAAGTCCGATTGTTGAGCATTCCTGCTGCTATCTTGTTATCTTACGGTTCATAAACTCTTTTTGTCTTTTAAAAACAAGCAATATGCTAATCTGGAAAGTAAAAGAGGGAGCGGACGAGCGGGGAGGAAGGAAAAAAAAGCCTGATCACAAGACTTGGAACCTCCAGGAGGCCTGGTCTTTGTAGTCCAAGCAGTCCGTGGTGTTAAAGTTGAGCTTCCACGAGGAGGCTGCAGTCTGCTCTTTGTAATCCAGGCAGTCGGAGGAGTTGAAGGCCAGGCTGGAGCCGCCGTAGGCCTGGTGGTGGTGGTGATGGTGGTGGTGGCCTGACGACTGGCTGATGTGGTGGTGCGGGTGGCCCGACATGGAGGAGGCCGTCATGGGGCTGAGCTGGTGGGGGTGGTGGTGGGAGTGCATGGGGGCCAGGTAGGAGCCGCAGTCCACGCCGCTGAAGTAAGAGCTGGACGGGGTGGGGTAGCCTTGGCCGTAGCCTGGCGTCTGGTTGTAGGACATGGGGTAGGAGGTGGCGGCGGCGGCAGAGCCTGACATTGAACGCTGCATACAGGAGGCGTTAGAAGGGGGTCCTGGCTCTGGAAGCGGGGCTACGGCGGGAGCAGGAGCGTTTCCAGGGGAGATAGCCGGGCTCCAGATGGAGGAGACGGTGCTGATGGAGGTAGAGGTGCTGCTGAGCGCCGCCGCGCCTGTGTGATTGGTGGAGGAGGATGAGGACGAGGACGAGCCCGTGCTGGAGACGGCAGGCGGTGTGAACTGGCCGCTGCTCTCGGAGCCGGTGCTCTCCCGTGCTGGAGAAGACTTCTTCTTGGGCGGCCTGGCTTTGGCACTGCTGCCGCTCTGCTGCTGCTGGCGACACTTGGCCCTCCGGTTCTTGAACCACACCTACAGCCGAGATCACCAGCCAGGAGTTAGCAACCAAACAACCTCAGCATCTCATAAGAAAAGATACTCCCAGGCCGTGCTGGGAGTACATTATGGAGGAAAATTGGGGGTTATTAGCCATCAAGGTTCATTTCCACCACGGCCCCTTGGCTCGGACCAGCCAGGGGTCTAATTTCATACCTGGTAGACGGCTCTAAGATAACAGGCTATTGGGTTTCACCACACAGTAGGGTAACTCTAGAGCACCGAGAGGGTAGGATCATGTTGAGCATTTTGTTTCACACACACATTCTGAGAATAACTCAAATTGTGTGTGAGAAAGAGGCCTGCCTTGGTTTTCCCCTAATGCCTTTCAAGAGTAGTATTTGTTCGACATCGTTGTACACCAGTGAGTTGTTTGTGGAGTATTTGCTGGCGTACTCCCAACCTCTTTAGTATAGATCCCATATTTCAGATCAAATTACAGACTCCAGTTAGGTCGCATCAAATCATAATGAGAAGCTGCCTCAGCTGAAAAGTTAAGCTTTTGCAATCGGAAATGCAGTTTTGTTTACATCGAACTGTTTTATCTTTCAGATCTCTGCATTCAATAAAAAGGGTGAAACAGTGAGGTAACATAAAATTTAAAAAAGAGATAGGAAAGAGAAGATTATATAAATACTACAACATCTGACTGCAACAGTCCCCCCCAACCCTTTGCAATCTGACCAAATTGGCTTAAAAGCAAAAAAAAAAAAAAAAAAGGACAAAGAAAAAAAACGTAAAATAAATAGATAAATAAATAATATACATTAAAAAAAGAATAAAATAAAAAAAACTATTAAAACTATTTTAATACCATTTATCCTCGAATAATTCTCTCTCTTTCTCTCTCCCCTCAATGACTTTTCAGGTCATTTTATTTTCCCTTTTCCATTTACTTTTTTCTCATGTTTTCAAAATTAATCAAATCAGTTTGCTTAGGTTTCAGAGGTTAAATGCATGTGAAAGGCACGAGAAGGCAGCCCAAGAACGTTAAAGGCATCCCAGGTTTAAAAGGGTTAACATGCCCCCCTACTAACTGGTTTAAAGGTTGTAAACGTGCGTTACAGTTACCATCCCAGTTACTTATTAACATAGCAGTCTATATGACTTTAATACCAGTCATAATCTCACCATTACTGATCAAAATTAATCCATAAATCCATAATTTTCCTCCTTAAAATGGTCTTAAATCATTTAACAATCAAATTATCCCCATTATTTTCCTCACAGGTTAATTACACAATTACACAATCATACTGTAACACAAAATAAAGTAGGTTTTTAGTTATTATTATTGTGTGGATGATTTTATCAGTAACATTAACTTGATTTGTAAATAATAAACATTAAGACACCCAAGTTATTTATAGGCAGCTAGCTAACAAGTTCTCTAATGTTAGGTTAAACTTTAGCTAAAAACCCAATGACAACAGCAAGTCAATTTTGATTAAATTAACAAATATTTAATTGCTGTTTAAACACAACTCTTCTCTTAGAGAGCGCCAAGCAAAGAAATACCTCTTAACTTACCCACTTTTGAAATAAATATGTAAATAATAACTTCAGGTAAAAAGAGCAACAAGTTCTTAGTTAGCAAAAAATGCTATCTTAACATGTAGCCTGTTTAATGTCAGTTTAATAATGTCAGTTTAAATCCCTATTTGACTGTTTGAAATTAGATTTACAGCCTTTAAGTGGCTGGTAATGAGTTTTCAGTATTATGATTGTATGTTAATCAAGTGCTTTTGTATAAAATGACTATTTAATATTAACTAATAACATCAATGTTAGCTAAAAGAAGTTTAATAGCATAAAAACGCTAGCTTAACTTTAATGTTAATGGCACTTTCAAAATATCACTTGAAATCTTCGTTTGACAGTTTGAAATTTACAGGTCTTTAAAAGTGGTTTATATTTCTTTATTTCTTTATTTCTTTATTTTTACAATTGTATGCCAATAGTCTTTTTGTATTAAATTACTGTTTAAGGTAAGCTAACAAGCTACAATAGCTTAATTAGCAAAAACGTTAGCTTCACACGAACGTTAATGTCAGTTTAAAAACGTCCGTTGAAATCCTCACGCGACCGTTAGAAACTAACGTTAGATTTCTAGGCCTTTACCTGTGTGACATATATTAGTAGTAGTTTTTAGTATTAAAAACGGTATGATTATGACGTTTCTTCATATAAAATGACTTTAATGAACGCTAATAACATCATTTATAGTCAAAAGTTAAGATATTTATTAAGAGTTAACGGCTGGTCCGGCAGGTGTGTGTGTGTGTGTGTGTTTACTGTTTTAATGTACATAATGGAGGCTAACAGTATTTAAAGGCGTCGGTGTGTCGCACCTGGACTCTGGACTCCGGCAGGTTGATTTTCAGTGCGACCTCCTCCCGCATGAAGATGTCCGGGTACCGGGTTTTGGCGAACAGAGCCTCCAGGACGTCGAGCTGAGAGCGGGTGAAGGTTGTCCGCTCCCGTCGCTGCTTCCTGGGAGTCGCTGCGGAGGAGAGACCCGACACAGAGAGAAGAAAACAACCGGAGAAACGTTAATTAAACTGTTAAAAAACAAAACAAAAAACTTTATATGCAATCTGTAAGAAAATCTTAACTTCAATATCAGATTTTAATTATTATTGAAAGTTTGTTTTTTTTTATTGTTGTCATTATTTAAGTGAAAAAGTCTTGTAGCTTATTTCTTTCCCCTATTTATTATTGCTGCTGTTTCATTGAAATAAAGGCATTTTAAATCTAATCTATCTTTTTTTTTTTACATTGATAAAGATCATCAGTGTTTAGTTAAAGGCCATTATTGTTTCCTTTTATATTAGATTTAAAAAAGTAGGCCTTATGCACTACTTCTTTCTGACAATAGAAGACAAAGTCAGTTTAAATAACTTCATACCATCTGAATTTACATTATAATACCAATTCATGGTATACGTTAGGCTGTACATCATAGCCCAGCCTACATCCACTGGTCAAATTGGTTTATTTATTATTTATAGGTCTAAATAAATATGTATTTTCACATGGTGTACATTTTGTTGTAAACTTTTGAAATCGTAAAGGCCACAAACACACTATTATTGTTAGCCTATTATTATTATTTTTATTATTAATAACCTCTCCTTATTTGTACATTGATAAAGATCAGCATTCAGCAAAAGGCCTCTGAAATATTTCCTTTCAAACTGAACTAAATGATGTAGGATACAGCAGCAAATAAAGCCAGTTTAAATCACTTCACACCATCTAAATGTTATTTACTTCATACTGCCAACTCATGGTACACATTAAACATCATATCCAATTTATTTATACATTTATTTTCATTTGACATGGTATGTATTTTGTTGTAAACATTTGAAACAATGGACGCTCAAACACACTATTATCATTGTTATTAACATCATTATCCTTTATTTGTACATTGAGAAAGAAGACCACTGTTTGACGAAATCTCTTAAATGTTTTCTTTTAAACTGGAATAAATGGTACACATTATTCTCGCATCTGAAATTAATTAATTTTAATTTAAAACGGTGTAGTCTATATTTTGCTGTAAAATGTTTACTCACTGATGAGACTCACTATTGGCCAATTATTATCATTTTTGTAACTTTTCTTTATTTGTACATTGATAAAATTCAACTGTGTTTAACTAAAGGCCTCTTTGGACTGAAAAAAAAGAAAAAGAAGCAGGATACTTCTGCTTGCTGACAGGATAATATAAATCCAGTTTAAACACTTTATACCACTGAAATGTGAACTATTTACTTCATAAGACAAATTCATGATACACATTATATATTATACACTGGTCAAACTGGTTTCATTTTTTAAAAACTATTATTTAACATGGTATGTATTTTATACTAACATTTTAAACCACAAAGACCCCAAACACACACATTATGATTATTATTATTATTAATTTTTATCTATTTAATTTTTATTTCCATAACACAAAAACATCTTAATTAACATAACATTTGGTAATTTTCTTATTGATGGCTCTTACTGGTCTAAACTGGATGCATTCACGTTTAAAGTGTGTGTTAAAGTGTGTGTGTGTGGGTCTCCTACCTGGGTAGCCCACTGAGGGGTGCAGCAGGTCCATGGCAGCGCCGCTGAGCCCCAGGCCGTTGACGCCGTAGGGGGGCTGTTTGAGGTAGGACATCATGCTACAGGCGGTCACAGCTCCACCCAGCTCAGGCCAGTGGTTCGGTTTCCCCCGATGCTGCAGCTTGACGGGACAGGGGGCCGATCCAAGTCACTGCGCACAATCAGGACAAAATGTTAGAAACATTTCAGGTGTGGGCCTATTTCACCCAAAACGCATGCATGTTCAGAAATAACATTTTGAGGGGGCAAAAACGCCAATAGTGTTGAATTTATCACAAAATTACAAGTGCGCTTTTATTTCTGTATTTTTTTCATTGTTTTATATTCAACTTAATTTTCTAATGTATCCAAACTGAGACGTTATGCAGAAACACGCAGAAAGAAACACTGAGAAATAAAGAAGCACCACTGCAAAAAAAAAAAAAAAAAAAAAAAGTTCCTTAAAATTCCCGTTTTAATTATTTAGTGGCAGTGAGATAAAAAAGCACGAATTAGTGGACGATAAACTGATCATTTGGAGGCAGAGACGCAAATTAAATCCCTTCAGGAATATTGGATTTTTGTTGAGAGGATAACCGGGGTCAAACGGCTCCGACTCGCGACCCCAGCGGAGCGAAATAAAACCAGCAAACTGACTTTCAGTCATTTTTAACATTTTGACTAAAATCTAATAACTGCTCAGTCTCCCTGTGAAGTGTGGATGTGTTATATATTTTTTGGTGAATTGTCTTTTTTAATGTTCGTTTTGACTCACTTTAAGTGTCTGTGACCATGAAAAGCGCGCTATGAATAAAATGTTTCATCACAAACATGAGGAAGAAACACTGGGTATTAACTGTAAGAATGATCCCGTGTGTTTTTGTCAATTAATCATTGTTTTGCTGAAATTTTCCAGTTATGTGTATTTGTGTGAGCACAGATTTAGTGGTTGTCTACACATTTATTTATTTTTATTATCCAGTACACCACCTCTACCTGCAGATTTAGCCTGTTTTTAAAATCCTACATTTCCCTCTGCCATGTTGATGTTAATCCTCTTTTTTAAACAGTAATTAGTATTTAAATCAGGTTATCTGTTAGCTTTTATTATACCATTGATGCACTACTTTACACAACAGACAGTGTTACCTTTGGGAAAAAAAGATCCAAACTTTGGTAACTTTAAAAGTAAAAAGGCAAACGTCAAAAGAAGAGTTTAAATTTAAAGTCTGAAATAAAAAAAAATTAGGCGAAATACATTTATGGTTTTGTCATTTATTTTCCTGAAATTGTGTTTGGATTATTTTAATGTAAAAAGATAAACACAGTTTAGAGTTAAAACTCGTTGCTTCCTGAGGTAAATGTGTGTGTTTGATGTGTGTGTGTGTGTGAGTGTGAGGGCCTGCTGACACTCACACACACACAGTCTCTCTCTCTCTCTCGCACACACACACACAGTTGTAGAAAAGATGGATTATGGATGTGGTTTGATAATCTATAAAAATCACAGCTGCTGTTGTCTGAAGTCTTTCTGTACTCGGTGATTCTGTTTGTTTCGGGTCGTCAGACTTTGTGTGTATTTTGACCACAACGAGGCTCCTGTGGATCCACAGTCCCCGTCTGAAATCAGCTGAATACACAGTGGAAAAAAAATCCACCAAATGTTGCCTGGAACTCAATATATAAAATGATTTCAAGAGAAAGATTTAAAGAGTCCGTTTTATTTTGTATAGAGAAATTAACTTTAGTACGTTTTTATTGGCTTTACTTTTACGCACAAGGGACCAAACTTCATTGAAAAAAAAAAACTCACATTATTTCTTCACTTTGATTTTCTCCAAATTAAAACTTTAGGCCTATTTTAAAAACTGTATTTGTGATTTAAAAAAAACCCAAACATTTCGGTGGCATTAGAATGTAACATGTTTAATTTAAGGCATCTCATTTAATTGTTTTTGTCTATTTTCTCTGAGTAAATACGACTGAATTAAAGATGTGATAGAAAATAAAATCTCAACCGCCTGCAGATAATAAAACAGGTATATGTTAATACACCATTTTAATACATGCAATAATGTGATTTTACATTAAAACAATCAGATGATCTGGATGTAAATTTGAAAGCGTAAAAATCTGTTTTAACACACTGATCATAAAGTTTGATTTTAACTTCTTAGTGAAGAATTATCTAAGCCAGGAGAGAGAAAAAACCCGTAAATTTAAGGCGTGTGAATTAAATTAGTGTCTCTTCAGAGGAGATTATTTTAACAATGAGCTCCTGACTGACCAAACCAAACCTGAACTAACCAAACGTGTATTCCAGCCGCTTTCTTTAAGCGCGTTTGCAGCCCTGCCAGGCCGGAGTGAAAAGGCGAGATCTCGGTGCAAATGAACTCAATTAGAATTTAGATTAGACCTCCGGGGAGAGAGCGTTTCAGAAGGGCTCTTATCAGCAAAATAAATTAACAAAAACCAAAACACGCCTCTCCAATTATCTACTAAGTGGTTCAAACGCTTTAATGGCCAATTGCTCTCAAATAAAAACTCGCAGGAATGAACTGGAATAGAAATATGAAAATTATCTACTCCGGAGGAAGTTGACTCAATTTATCCAGTTCAGGTCGGAGTCCTGCTCCGTGCGGATTAATTGATATCCGCTGGTAAAAAAAAAATAAAATAAAATGTGCAAATGTGCTGCGGTGCAAATTGAAATGCACGTTACCGTGAAAACACGTTTTTAAAGTGACTTTCTGTCGCTTTGGCACTTTAAGGCTTCTGTCAATCTTGCGTAGTTTTGTTTCTCGGAGTAAAAATCCGCACAAACTACAAAATAATTGACGTTAAAAGAGTAAAATAAAAGAAGCATTACCTTGTTTTTCCTCCTCTTCCCTTCTCCCGAGCTCCCGGGTCACAAGAGGCGAGCAGCAGTGAAATTATCCAGCAGTAGGAAGTCTGCAGGGCACAAAACTCAAACAGCGGCAGACTTGCTCAAAAACAAACAACAGTGAGCAAACCGGGCAGCATCACGGAGAGAGAAAACACGCAGTTAATCAGCACGCGGGCGTCACCGCGTCCTCGGTGCGGTTCCGGGTGTTTTTGCAGCCAAATAAATCAAACTCATTTGCTTTCAGGGGGCTTGTCGTTGTCTGTCAGAGTGTTAAGGTGATTTCTAATGGAGACGGATGGAGATTGATCACCTTCTCTCCGCCCTGCGCCTCTATGAGCGGAGGACACCTGCGGATCCGCCTCCTGCAGCCAATCCGCGCGCGTAAAAGGGCTGACGGACGGCGGGGGCGGCCTATTGGCGCGCAGAGGCTGCCGGGAGAGCCCACTCCCACTTTACCCCCTCTCCTTCCCTCCTCTCGGTCCCGGTCCCGAGACCAGACGAACCAAAAGGTTTTTAAAAAGATGGAAATGTTTCACAGGCCTGCAGGAGAAAACAGAGAGTGTTAGTGCGTAACAACAGAATTTAGATGCATTTTACGGGAACAGTTTCTTATTTTATTTTTTGCACTTTGTTTGAAAAGAAGACACTGGAGGCATCCTGTAAAAAAAATAAAATAAAATAAATCTATACTTTTTCTCAACTTAAAACCTTTTTTTAATCATAAAAAAATCTATCTATTTTCTTGTTTCTTGGAATTGCGCGTTGTCTTATTTCCTCAAAAAAGGAGAAAATTGGTTGTTAAATGAAACAATAATGATTATACGAGTGTTTCCAAGAGAAAGAAAATGGTTGTTCTGAGGCTTAAAATGTTGGGGTGTTCAGTTTTGACAGAAAGCCGCATTTTAGTTTATCAACACCACAAAACACATTTCCCCCCCCAAAGAAGCCGGGAAGCCTCAGCTGCTTTTATTTTATTTTTTTTTATACTATTAATTTCTCTGTGCTATTTCTCGTCTGTGTTAACGCAAAAAAGTGACCGTGAGAAATAAAAAAAAAGAAAATTAAAAAAAGAAGTTAAATATATCCATTTTGATTTTATTGTGATACACCCCCTCCTCTCTCTCTCTCTCTACACACACACACACACACACACACACACCAGTCCTCATGAATATTAATGAGGTCTAATCCCCATTTAGAATTACATTTGAGGATGGTTGACGTAAAGTTTAATAGGGATAGACCTCAAACTCACTGCGGAGGAAAAAGAAGAATCCGCAGAAGAAAAATCAGCACCAAAAAGCTGCGGTCACTGACTCAAATCCTAAATGTCGATGCTTTTTTTAAATGTGTTTTTAACCCATCACACACAAAACAAACAGTATTTTCTCGTCTGTTTTTGTGTCAGTGAGGGTCGTGGGGGGATGCAGCTCAGCTCGGCTATCCTTTTTTGGATCTCTTCAAAAAAAAAAAAAAAAAAAAAAAAAATCAACTTCTGTAAATGAGGGCCTGAGCTGAAACCGAGCTAATGTTCAGAGAGAAGCTGCAGAGATGGAAATTACATTTTTACGTGTGTGTGAGGAGGAGGAGTATCAAAGTGGAGGCCTTAAAAGACTTAAAAGTCATCGAGGAGAGCAGTTTGACAGAGAAACTTAGACATCAATCGAGCAAAAAAAGGAACAAAGTGATGTGTGAGGCCTGTAGTGATGCACGCACCTAAATGTTCATGATTTACGCATTCAAACGTCTGAATGAGGTGAGGGGAGCAGCACAGAGAGGAGATTTTTTTTTTGGGGGGGGGGGGGGTTAATTGATTTTTGGTTTGTGTCTCCTGGCTGCTGACTGGAGGTCAAACACTTTTACGCACCTTTTTATTTCCACCACATCTGAAGTCCGAGCAGTCAGAGGGCCCGCGGAGGGTCTGACCGAAATACCACCACCCCTCCTCTCCTCTGCACACACACACAAACACACACACACACGTTAAATTATGCAAAAAGGCCATTCAACAAATATGGCCCTCACAACACAAAAGACTCGGGTTATTCTGACATTTCCCCTACATTTCTTGTTTTTTTCTCCTCTCTCGATGTGAGTAAGACCCCGAGATAAACCCCTGAACAAGTATCAAGTTATCAAGTTGCACCAACCTTTTGTAATAAGAGTATTTTGTCTAATCCCAAATTGCAGTTGAATTTTCTTAATGCTGAGCTGGTAAAGCCTGGGATTAGGCGGCGAGGAGAGGAGGGGGAAAAGTTTTGTCCCTTCAGCCGGCAGGATTGGAAGCGGGGATCTGCGGGGATGTTGTCGGTGCTTATTAAAACGATGATGCATAAAACACAGTGCTGTAGGAGCCCCGGCGCTGCACGCAGAGACCCGGGCTCCCTCAGGTGCGGTTTTTTGGACGGCGGCGGAGGGAAAAGGAAGTAAATGCAGAGGCCGAGCGGCGCTCAGCACCTGTGAGGTGAGGCCAGGAGACATCAAAGCTCAGGAGATAATCCATTCAGCTGAAGGATCCTCAGCAGCACAGCAGCGCCGAGGCTCCGCCGCCGCCTTTTACGCAGCGCGTCGCTCCTATTTCTCTGAAAAATAGGAAACTGACTCCAAATGTTTTTCACTGCTTCTGCTTCAACAGGAACATTACTGACACCCGGGTGATGCTGCGCAGGTAAGACGGGACTCTATCTGTCATTTTATGCTTTCTAAATGCCACAAACATGTTGCAAAAAATGTTAAAATATTGGATTTATCACCCGGAATCAGTTTTTAATCAGACCTCGAAGTCATTTTTGACGATTTAAAATGAGAGAAATAACTTCACAGTTATATTAAGAGGAAGAAACTTTTAGTCAAATGCAAGAACAAAAGTTCAGTTTCACTCATGAAAATGTCAACAATCAACCAGCTTATAAAGCACATTTAAACAATTTAAACAGCACTTTTAAATTCACGCAGAAGTTGCAAGTATTGTGATTAATTTTAAATGTTTTCTGCACACACACACTCTCTCTCTCTCTCTCACACACACACACACACTCCACATGCAGCCCTCTGACGGCACCGAGCAAAAACGTCCTTCACCGTTTTGGCTCTTAGCTTTTTTTACTCTGCAGATCACAGACCCCCGTGATAAAACGCGCTATAATACAAAGTAAAACAAAGCGCCTCGGGGGACGCAGAGTGCGTAATGTGCACGTACAGTCGGTCCCAAGCAGAGAAGAAACGAATCAGCAAATTAATTTGAAAGTATTAGAAAGGCCGGGGAGGACGTCTGCTGTCACAACCTATTTTCCTGCTTTAATCGGGGATGGGAGGCTGCCTGCAGGGATGGTGTGGAGGGTTCAACCACACTTTTATCACACGGACATTAAAAAAAAATTTTTTTTTAGTTTGACACCAGAATGCGCTCATAAAACTCGGGCAAGTTTTTTTTTTTTTAAAAGAGAATTTTAAAGTGGTGAAATACAATTTTTCTAAATTTAAAAATTAATATTTAGCAGTTTTCATATTTTCCTCTCCATCTCCGGGTGACCGAGCCTCTCCAGCTCTGCCCCCCGTCTGCAGCGCGCTCACAAGCGGCCCAGAGAGAAAGAGAGAGAGGGAGGAAGAAGAAAAAAAAACATCTGCTCGGTACAAAGTGATTTCTCTAATCTTCCTCGGAGGAACCTGCTCAGCAACGACCTCAAACAAAAAACGCGAACGCCAATTTTAATTTATAAACACGCACAAGTCGCAGGGGAATTGAACAGAGCGCCGAATAATAAGCGCTGCTAAACGCAGCGCTCGCTGGTGAATGCAGTGATATGGGCCACTTATGTGCAGCGCTGCAGCCAAAGGCGTGCATGCATTTCAATAAGTTTTAGTGAAAAGAAAGAAAGAGAGAAATCAGGTCTGGATCATGTGGGATTGGTGGTACATTGATTGAAAGTATTGGGATTTAAGTTTTAGAAGTGTATGCAATTATATAAGTAATTAAAAAAAAACTTCAACGCCATGGATTGAATTAAAATTTAAGGTTAAAATACTAAAACAATTAGAAAATGTCGTCCACATGCGTGCAAATTAAATACCAAATACGCAACACGCTGCCTCTGTGGAGTATGAAATCATAAGGACTTTATTATTGAAGACTTGGGTTATGACACTGGAATAAATAAACAGATAAATGTTCAACACGTAAAAGGACAACTGCACCAGATGTGGAGCTCTAAGTGATGCACGTGGAAGCATATTTCTCTTCTTCTGAATACAATAAATAGAAACCAAAAAGTTGTTGAGGAAAAAAAACGCACATGAAACGTGATGGTAGGTTCTCTTACAAGCAGCTTAAAAGGACAAATAAATAATATATATATTTTTTGTTTTTGACTGCATGAATCCTGACAAAAAAAAAAATCAGAGGATTTTGGAAGCTATTGGTCAGAGCAGTGATGAAAATATACAACATGAGATTTTTTTAAGCATGATCGTTCTTTTGGTAAACTGCTTTCAAGCCAAGACAATTAAAAAAAAGCAATAGGAAAGTTTTATGCAAGATTTATGAATGTACCCCCCCCTCCCCCCTTTTAAGATATTTTACAAGTAAAAACTCTAAAATGAAATAATTAAAAGACACACAGTCAAGTAATGAAGCAGCCTGGCAAGACTGATATTATAATGACTCTTTTTTTTCCTTTTAAAAGTCCAACTAAAATCTTCTCAACATGATGAGAAAAAAAAATCCCCCCATTAAACCCAGTTGTGCTGTACCTCAAACCGACTGGTCTCCACATTCAGACAGAGAGGGCTGTGCTGCATCACGACATGCAAGTATCACACAGGGTTCGCACTGCTCTCGTCTCTTACATATTTATATTACATACAAGTACCGTTCAAAGAAAATGAGACTTCAAATAAAAAATATTGTATATAATCGGGACAGTTTGAGTCAGTATAAAGTTGGTGCAAAGGCATCGCAGGGCCGCGAATTCGGCCCCGTCTCTCTGCGGTTAATTTGACCAAAACAACAACCACATCCAATTACTGATAGAAATGTCTAGGAAAGCCACTATCAAATAATAATAATAATAATAATAATAATAATAATAATAATAATAATAATAATAATAATAATAATAATAATAATAATAATAATAATAATTATAATAATAATGATACATTTCTCTCATCGGCTACATTTGTTGGTTGTGTTTTTCTGAAATGACAATCATTGGAGCACACACTTCTCCTCTTTCTTGGCCATCTTTCCTTTGTTCTGCTCCAGCGTCCTCTCCAGGTGCTCGTCCTCCTCCTCGGCCCTGCGGAGGGCAGAGGTCAAAAGGTCAGAAGCGTCAGGGGAAGCGGGGAGGAGGAGGAGGAGGTGGAGGTGAGGAGGTACACACACACAGATGCACACAGGTAACACAGTCGGTGCTGCGGCAACCGTTGCTGTGCCGCCTGTGGAGTGGCCTAGCGCCAGGGGCCGAGCTCCGACCTTTCACCCGCCTGGCACCCTGTTGGCGGGCGGTGGCGCCAATCTGGAAGGGATCCCGCCCATGCAGGGTGCTGCTGCTGCTGCGCATGCAGGACGGCCGCAGGCCGGCGAGAACGCAACATGCCGTGCTCTGTTTGCACTATGTTTTTTTGGGGGACTTCAGGAAATGTAAAGATATGCAGCAGACGCTCTGCACCGACGCACCAATCAGGGGTCGGATCTTTACGTTTCAGACTTGTTCAGTGTCTGGTGCTGTGTGTTAACTTACTGTTTCTCCTGGGCGTCCAGGTCCCTGACCAGCGCGTCTCGCTTGTTGACCAGTATGACCAGCTCATCCAGCAGCAGCTGCTCTCGTCTCTTCTGGGCCTCCGTCTTCTGCCAGTCTGCAACGACACCAGAGGAGCAAACTCCTTCAGATCAGGAGACACTGAGGACTAAACACCTCGGGACACTTTGTCACATGGATGAAAAGGTTATTTTTTCTGTCCCGTCTGGAACTTGTGACTGAAAAACAACCTCACAGTTCAAGATGAGTGAAAACATTTCTAGAGAGAGTTACCTGCATCCTCCAGGAATAGAAATGTCCCTCCTGAGCTCCTCTACTGAAACTGTTTTTAACACTCTGGACGAGGCTTCACTGTTTCTTCATCAGCTAACTGAGTCCCATTAGAGGACCACAGAGCTCCAGCATGACGGACAGGTGGACACTTTGGTAAAAGTTCATCTTCTTAGCAACCTGCTGGACCGCGTGGAGACGGAGACCAGTTCCACCAGTGGACGAGTGTGTAGATATGACGAGTAAACACACTCCGTCAGGCTGTGTGTGTGTGCACAGTGATGTGTGTTGACCAAAGCAAACACACTTGAGGGATTTTATCATGTTAATCTGCAGCCTGATGATGCACACACAGATAAACGAGGAATCTCAATCCCACAGGAATGTATGAAGTCCTCAATCATAAATCAAAAAACAGATGATTTCACTTCATGTTTGAAAAGAATTTCATCATGCTGCATTGTAAAGCGACAGCCATATAACATTTATATTTTATTTGTATTTCAGCCCCCCCCCCCATAATGTGAAACTATTTACATTTTGTGTTTATATTTTTAAGGTTAAGTTTAGTAAAATAGTCTGGGATAAAGCTTGAGAAAAATTATGTTTCTGTTTCCTCGTAGTTCAAGATTCAAAAAACAACCGGAGTTGTCTTTATGGTCCAAAATCTTTTAGAAAAACACTGAAATAAATACAAGCATCTAAAAGTCAAAGCCAGTTTGTTCCTCGGCTAAATAAACAAACAAACACGTGAGCCCCTGACTCTCCTCTCTCAGTTCTCCAGGGTCTTTGCAGGAAGGGGCCCCACAGGGCCCCACAGGGTCCAGGTGGGACCCCGATCCAAATCCCCTCAGCCTCTCCCTGGAGGGGAGGGGGGCTTCCCACAGGAGAGCACTCACTCCCCCTGGGGCTCAAATATCCGCCTGGCGCCCTTAGCTCCACATTCACCGGAGCGGCACTCCTCCTCCCTCCCTCACCCCAAAACTCACCCCAAACCAGCTTAAACAACGCCATCAAAACCACTCAGACTTGTGCACTTTAAACAATCCAGCTTCTAATTATCATGTCAAATAAGAACAACTTGTGCTGCACATACATTCGATTCAAGCATCGTTTTAGGTCCGCCTGAAAGATGTTCAGATACAGAAACGTCTCAGACTGACAAATAAAACCTCTGCAGATTTTCCGCGCTGTCCAACAGCTAAAGGAAATCTCAAGCTACTCCTCTGCTCAGTGTGAGAACGCGTCCCCCCCAAAATCCCTCCATCGTTTCATAAAAAAACCTGCTCCATCCCAGAGCGAATTCAAACACAGCTGAGACGTGTGCAACTTCTGTGGCGCGTAGGCAAATTCACCCCTCTATCAATATTTAACCGCCTATTGATTCGAGAATAAAAGGAATGTTGTAAAATGTCACTCCCAAAATAAGAGTGGCTTTATTAAAAATAAATATTCCCCCCTCCATCATTGAGTCAAATTGCGGCAGTCAGGCTGTGTGTGTGTGAGTGTGTGTGTGTCACGCTGGGCCCAGTGTGTTTGTCCTGAAAGGTCTGCGCTCTCTTCATTGGCCCCGCTCGTCCCTTTGAAGTCAACCACAGAGCGAAATGAACACAGTCCCAATATTTGGCTCTCTGCGCTCCTCTCTTCCTTTCTCTCCCTCGTTCTTATTTCTCAGGGAAGCAAATTTACTCTCCTCAGGCTTTGTGGAGGAGTCGACAAATATTATACAAATAAGTCCAAATATGTCCAAACTGCATCTGAGGAGGCTTTTTTTTGGAGAAAAAAAAAAGGTTAGTTTAGGGCAGTGATACTCAACTTATGGTCCCCAATACGGTGCCTTGTGGCCCCCCAAAACATTTTCTAAGTCACAATGAAAATAAAGTGATTAATGCTGGGAACTGTTTCTGTACTTTTAGTATACATAAGGTGCCAGAGTGCATAAAACAAGAGCCTGTTTATCAAAAAACTGCCAAAGGAGGATCCCCTGCACCCCCGACAGAAGTCTTTGCTAAGTCCCAAATGTCCTAAAATCCTTGAAACATCCTAAAACCCCAGAAACGTCATAAAATCTAAGAAACGTCCTGCAGTTCTAGAAATGTTCTTAAGTTCTAGAAATGTCCTAAAATCCTCAAAACGCCCTAAAATTCAAGAAATGTTCTTAAAAAACAGGAAACATCCTAAAATCCTAGTAATGTTTTAAAATGCTAGAAATGTCCTAAAATCCCGGCCATCCTGTCATTTTGCAAAAGTGGCCCCCAAGAAAGTTGAGAATCCCTGCTTCAGGATGAAGATAATTTGTGTCGAGTGTGGAAACAGATGAGTCATCATGTGAGTCATCATATTTAGATAATTGTGAGACAGGAATCTGTGTGTATCCATATCCGCCATAACTCCACACTCTCCCACAATCCTCTCTCTCTCGACAAGGACGGCCCACAAGAGGAGGGTTCAGGACGAAAAAAAAAAAACTTCCCACAAAAACACAGAGACAGGTATGTAAAAAAAAAAATTCCCTCTTGATCCTGCCCTCCTTATCCTTCAGAGCACATCTCAGCCAAAAAGGCAAAGTCCTGGTGGAGGGGTGGGGTGGGGTAACTGGGAGGGGGGAGGGGGGGCGAGCACAGTGCTGTCAATCACATGTCGCAGAGTCCCGCCCCCCTCATTAGGAAGGTAAACAATAAAGAGAGCCGATGAGAGACGTGACCAGGCAACACCAGAGCAGGGCAGGCTGGGTAACCAGACACCCAGGAACAAACAAAACACCCTGCAGCCACTCAGAAGCCCCCCCTGCACGTTAGACCACCCCCTCCCCCTCCCCCCCCCCCCACCCCCCGAGGCTTTTACACTCTAACAAGAGGTGGAGAGAGTCAGAGAGAGAGAGAGAGAGGTTAGAGACTTGGAGGAGAGTGTACAACTCACATGGTGGGTGCGTATTCAGATAACCCTCGCCGTGCACGCCAACGGTAACCATGTGAGTCTGCACAAGGCACACAAGAATGCACTGGTTCAAATCCCCATGAACCCCTCCTCCGCCCGGTCTCTCTTCGACGCTAAATTTATTCAAGAGAGCAAACTGGTCCAAAGCCCCGTTCTCTCAAAGCGAGGAGAGGCCGTCTGACGTGCATCCATCTATCCGTCTCTCTCTCTCGTTTCCTGTCTCACACACACAACAATGTCACTTCAAAAGGATTTGCAAATTCGTGTGTTGAGAGAAAACGTTCTGCAGACTTTTTGGACTTTTACAATACAAACTTATTCCCCCTTCATTCCTCTTCTTCACGTCTCCTCTGCTCTGCTCTCTCCACCTCTTGTTAGAGTGTAAAAGCCTCCAAAAGCTGGTTTTGGCCGAAGTCCAAGTGGAGTCAAGAGACAAAAAGTGTCACCAGATGAGAAGAAAGTCGACAGGCTGATAAATACAAACTATCTCAACAAGCAGCCAGGAGATTTGAGTCTCTGTTACATCACATGCAAATTCTGAACACTAGTGGTCCCATTCCTGGTTAAAGGCAAAAGGGTTGAAAATGTTAAGAACAAATCCTTTTTTCAGTTTAATCTAGCACTGATCTAATGAAGACTGATAATGTTTTTCTTTAGTTGATCCTACTGACATGTATCATCTTCCTCTGCGCCACCATCATCAAAAAAAGACTAAAAACACAACAATGGGTCACACTGTAGCACTGGATGTTCCATCATTACATAAACATGGGCACTTTTCGGTCATCGCCCTGCAGCTGAAATACCCGTTTGTGTTCCAAATGTGTATAAATCTGCAATTGAAAATGGACCCCGAAAAATACACGTTTGCTCCTGTTGGAGTAAAATTTGCTACAAATGGAAATTACTGCAAGCCACGTTACATTTGTACATTATTATGAAGCAGATGCGTTGAAACTTTATGTTGCAACAATGCTGTGGTTGACGTGTGGTTAGGTTTAGGTACGATATAACTTTAAGGTTAGAAAAACATCATGTTTTGGCTTTAAATACCTATTTTCAGGGGCAAAATCTTAGCAGGAAAAGCAACAATGGCCCAGAATACAATAACTGCTTTTTGTTGGACTATTTGCGCTGACATGTTGCCACAAAACATCCACGTCTGGAGCCTAAAAAGCTGATGGGAACACAGTAACTACTCGCTACAACACAACTGATTTTGCAGTTTATTTGGTCTCTAACGGCAGTCTGTAGCCTGTCAAGCATCTCGACCAGGTGTCACACCATCCAGCATCCCCTCCACCACCACGACAAGCGCTACATACAAAACCCGCGATATACCATATAACCGGGTGAAATTTCAGAAAGGTATGAAGAAATAGATACTGCCCAAGACAAGAAAAATACAATGTATGATGAAAAAACTCACAGATTACCTGTGTGCACGGCACTCACAGATGAATTCACTTATTAAATGTGGGCAAAATTAACAGAAACTGACGTGTTTCAGCTACAAACGCTGATGACGGCTTTGTAGCTGAAACGCATGCGTGACTCAGCTTTTTAGGAAATATCAGTGACCCGATTATAAAGATTTATGTCCTCAGTAGGAGCAGATGGGCTTGACTCATTTTGGCATTTTCATAGGATTTGTTGACGTTAATAAAACTATAGAATATCGCCAACTTTACTGTTTAACTGCAGGACAGCGAAGTTTTCAGTCAGCAAATTCAAACTTCATATATCCTCCTGTTGATTTAATTATCGTGGTTATCTTGACTCACAAATTAAAACTTTTAAGAAACAGCTTTTAAAAACTGAAACAAGTTTGTTCATGAGCGAGCAGCAAACCCCCCTTCTAACCAGAAACTGAAGCATGAATCTAAAACAAAAAGCACGTCTGTTTCACCATATGTGACAATAACCAGCATATAATATCATGTTAGCCACACCACAGGAGGCGCTTGGAAAATACTTAAAGTCACATCCTCTGCGGGACTGACGGGAATACCAACATTTAAAGTACTTTATCTTCAGGTTTTTGTGTCACCTGAGCGAAGCAGCACAAACACTGCAAATAAATAACAAGAAAAGAAAAGATGTTATTTCCCTAAGTATCCCCCAAAAACTCAAGTCCGACAACTCGTGGAACGAAGATACTTGTTATCGGCGGTTCCAGTCAACTAGCAACCCTGAAAGAGTTGGCGACATCATCAAAAGTCGCCCATGTGATAGGATTCCACAGTGCACCTAATCAATCAGGGTCTGTAGCGCGCCGCCCCGATGTGTTACAAAGCCCAAATAGATTTACAAATGCGAAGTGTGTGTGTGTGTGTTTGTGTGTGTGTGTGTCGGGGGTGTGGAGAGGGATAAGCTCCTGCATAGGATTACATATTGATTTTAAACATATAAAAAAGCTTATCATATCAAACCGTAACAGGAAAAACTCTGGGACCCGGCTATGCATAAATCCCTTTTAGATGGCGAGAGGGCGTCCACTTTAAAACACGCGCTCGCACACACACACACACACACACACACACGCAGGCCCTTCGAAGGGAGCCAAGACACAGTTTTGTGTGTGTGCATACATAGGTGTGAATCGGTAAGCAGATAAAGAGGGCATAGTGGATCAATTTTGTGGCAGGGAGATGAGAGTGTGGCATACAGATGGCATTTTCCCGCCTGGCATCACACCAACAAGTTTACAAGGGAGGTAGTTATCACTGAGCATGCTCGTAAACAACATCAACGCCAGCCCGCCGGTCTCCGAACGTCCCCAACTGTTTTATTCTGCAACAGCTGCACGTTTAATCAAACTCAGGAAACTTTTTAAAGCATCATGATGTTTGAGAAACATCCACTTCTTGCCTCTTTTATCCCGACTGTGACGCTCGGAGGCTGTAAAGAAACAAAACCACTCAGAGTCATCGCCGCTCTCTGGTGTTAATTAGTGTAACATGCTGCACTTTACTAATTTCCATCAATATCTGTTCTCTAGTCAGGGTTGCTTCATCTTAAGGTAAGTTAGATTTTAGACTATTCACACTTTGAAATGCCACTTGACCAATTTTACAATAATGAAAAAACAAAACATGAACCAAAATCAATTATTTGAGCTTATGGAACTATTTTACTCAGATGTTCATTCTTACATAAAATATATATTTTTTGTCTTGTGGTGGAAATGAGGGTAGAACAGAGCTGCCGTTTATTGGTGGGTTTTCTTGTTAATTTTCTGTTTCTCATTTCTCATAGCATTTTTTCAGAGCTCTGAAAGACTTATTTTAGTCATTTAATACCAATTAAGTCCTTATGAATGTAATGGCTTTTCAGACTTTTCATGGATTCGTGGGAACTCTGTCTATTAGTGCAGGGATGTACAAAGTCCAGCTTTGGGGGCCAAACGTGGCCCTTGGACTGATTTTAAATGGCCCCCGGCTTGATGTTTAGTAATATACACAGATATTGGTTAATTAAGAAAGATCACTGTATTTTTTCCATTCACCCACGATGACAGGACTATCACTATTATTCATAAACAGACGTAAACACGTAAAGTCATCATCGAAGGCCGCCACGTTCAAGAATCGTGGAAAAACACTTTTTCACTAAAAGATAAAACATTTGCATTTGTCTCATTTGTATGTTATTCTTGTTTTAGTAACCGGTATGATGTGAGAAACAGCTGGATTCAGATATTTTCACATTATCTAATCAGGCCCACAAATAAAGTTTGGACGTCTTTGATAATTGAGAAGGTACCTGTTCGTTATATTAAATTTCCTTTTCTTCTCAGTTTCAGCTGATGCTGACTGCTCAAAACTGCAGGAAAATAATTTCCCAAATTATAAAGATTATTATTTCCATTTAGTAATCATGAAATGTTAAACAGCAATAAATTTAAGATTAAGCTTCCTCTCTGCTGCATCTCCACCTCTGAAGTATTCCCCTCTACATTTCCTTTCCCCGTCTGCGGCTTTTATACGCGTTTGAAATTTGTGTTTCATCACGACAGCAAAAATGACTGTTAAGATCTTCTAAGTCATAAAAAAATCTAAGAAAAGTTTTGAAGAATTTGTTCTTTCGCAGAATATCAGCTTCAGAGTTGATTTCAGAGGAACCCTCTCCTCCTGACTCCTCTTTCCACCTCAAAGCGCTTTCGTCTTTCTTCCCCTCATCCTCTCATCCTCCCTCTCATGTGTCTGAGTGTCATGCAGCTCAAGTCAGCAATACAAATGTAGAATAAAACGTCATGAGTCAAACTTTTTTCTCTCGCTCTGTTCCGGTCTGCAGCAGCAAACACAGACTAAGTCAAGAAGTCAAACCCAGCTGGCGGTTTACTTCATATCTCCTGCTTCTATCTCTAAAATCTGAAATATTTACAGTAATAAAAAGGCTATTCTTAAGATTTATCGTTACGTTAGTGGTGGAGTTGGGTTAATTGTCCAGTTTGCTTAAATCGGCTTGATTTTATGCAAACTGGCTGAACTGGCATTTGCGATTTGCTCTGGTTGATTAAAAACTAAATCAGCAACCAGTTCTGATGGCACCAAAACACTAAACCCAAGTTGTATTGTAGTAATAAGCAAAATGACAAATTGATTAACAGAATCTTAAGATTATATTTAATACAGAGCCACTAGCATCTGACAGGCTGTGAGCCGAAGACGGCAACATGAAAGAGAGATTTCAGCAGAGGTGGAAAGTTGGACGAGTTGTTTTTGTCTACTAGAAAGTTAATGTGCTTTTTAGGTGACAAGATGTGGCAAAGTCAGCCTCTCAAGGAAGCTAAAAGTAGGTCAATATGACAAAATTTTAGATTTGAAGCCTACGAAAGAGGTGTCCAGCCTAGCTGCTGGCGACATGGTTCGCTGTTTGGACCTGAACTTTGGTCGGTTGCTCTGTTTCTATTAATTTTATTCCTGTCGCTCACTTTGAAAGTGCAGAAAGGGAGGAAGAACGGCTGATTGGTGAAGCTGAAGTGCTGAATCATCTTTATGATACCTCCTGATTTCATGACAAAAACTAAAATAAGGTGGCAGCTGGTTGGAGGGCGAATGTCAGAGAGCTGGAAGTTTCGGTTTCTGACAATTGCTAATGGTAACCTTCTTGCTGTTGGTTATATTTTATGTCATTTCCAGTTTATCACGATATAAAACTCATTTCTATTTCAATGTACAAACATAAGACGACAGCAAGTACTCATCCATCTTTGAGGTGGTTACATTTCCAGTCTGTTCCAATCAGGAGCGGCTGCTATATCAAATAAGACTAGACCTAGTGGCTGTGGTAGTTTGTTGTTGTTGTTGTTTTTTGTTTTGATTTGTTTGTTCTGTCTTGGTCAGTCTTGTCTTAACTGTAATGTAATCTAATGTATGCGTTGCCTAACATACCCTGTTTTTCTTATTGTTTTTCAATATTTGAATGTTTTTATACTAACCGACATACACAGAACTGTTACCACGCAGTCAGTTAGCTGTAACACACATCGGCTGCAACACACATCGGCTGTAACACACATCCACCTGGACAGACTGTGTGTGCTGATGATGAAGACTGAAGTCCAACATGTAACTATGTGGAGCGACTGAGAGGAAGAGATAGAGGGAGAGTGGTGTGTGTGTATCATTGCAGGTGTATATTTTTCTCAGCAGGTGTGTGTGTCAGGTGTATCTTTGTGATGTGTGTGTTTTCCTCTCTGCTCTGACTCACAGTGCATCTCTCTCTCTCTCTCTGTCATCGACCGGCCAACCAAATCAGCAATTACTCGCACGCCCGACCATCGCTCAATGGACCTGCCCAAGCACCAAATAAGAGCTGGGGAGCTGGGCGGCACACACACACACACACACACGCACACGCATGGTCACAAACATACACATACATATAAAACGACAGACACACAGGTGGACACACAAACACACCTGTGAGATGTAAACACACAGATGCAGACAAACAGACCAAGAGATCTTCTCACACACACACACACACACACACACACACACACACACACACACACACACACACACACACACACACACACACACACACACCTCTCTCCCCAGCAGCTCAGAACTATCTGTGGCTGCTACAGAAAGGTAGAGCCTGTGAATGTTAAGTGCTTCCCTTAGGGAGGAAAATAAGGCCGGCTGATAAGTTAGTCAGCTGCAAATCCAACAAGTCCACATGAAGGCAGAGAGGAGCGCGGTGACACGACACACACCACCTCTCCACCTCACCTCACACACTATCTCTGCTCTCTCACCTCCACACACACACACGCACACACGCACACACACACACACACACACACACACACACACAGAGAACACATTTGATATATACAGAAATATGCACTCACAGAGGCAACAGGAAACTTCCCGACACAAACACACACAACGAAGAGACAAAAGGACACACAGCGGAAACTCTGTGCTGCGAACACACACTGGCACATGAACCAGAACTACTGAAATCCTCCCATTTGACTCGAGCTGCGGACACGCTGCAGCTCGATAAATATAAATAAATAAATAAAATGGCCATGCAAAGACAGAGGAACGTGGACGCAGGCAGCGTGGCGCCGTCTGCAGCTCCTGCTTGGCTACGCATGTCTGCTCCCCTCAGCCTCCTTTCTTGCTAATTACAATTGATTTATTATGGACCAGGTAGCTTATCAGGTGCCCGGTGAAATTACAATGGGTGTCCGAAGGCTGTGAGGAGAATGAGGGGGGCGTTGGGGGAAGGGGGTGGTGGTGGTCAATGTCGAATGGCAAAATCAATTAGCATTGATTGGCAAAAGGTTCATTTTGCCAAAGAGGACGCAGTCGAAGGGGATTAAACTTCCCTGGCCCCCTGACAACTTTGATACGACACAATGGCTGCTTCTCTGGCTGCGGTATAGTTAACAAGCTTTCAATACTATAACTGCATCTGCTTTTTTTTTCAAGCCGTCTCTCAATGTGGCCGCGGCTGGATTTCAAATCAGACATCGGCTAGTCGGGGTCTAGCTAGGAAAAAGATAGCATTGATCAAGTATCAGGGAGTGAAATCCCTCGCAAGCTCGCATCTTAATCCTCATCAAGGAGGCGACGCAGAATTCAAATCATCCTGCTTCGGGCTCTTGATGAAGGCTGGCCGACAGCCGGAAAAGAAAGGCTCATGAAAACAATACAGGAGGAGAAACATGGATCAACAGTAGCTTCACCTTCGATTTTGACCATAAACAGCTTCCCTTCATGAACGCGAAATGTAAAATAAACTTCAACTGTTGCTGTTTGTCTTCTCTGGAGGACATTTGGTCAGCTAAAGAAACATTAGGAGATGTTCCAACTTCAACATGAAAAGTGACTCAAACTGTTGTGAAATCAGTATGTGCAATTATTTGGCGTCAAAATGCGTCTAATGACACAAAGTTCAGAAATTTAAACACACAAGTAAGATTTTTTTCGTGAAACAGAGAGGAGAGATGACACATTTCTGCTGTCTGATACCTGCAGACACCATATTAAATCCATAGACGTGTGTGTGTGTGTGTGTGTGTGTGTGTGTGTCGTACCCTCGATGGCCAGCATGGCTCTCAGCTCTCTGTTCAGCAGTTCGAAGCGTCTCTCCAGATCGTGCTCTTTCTCCCTGTGGCAAGTTAGACAGAGAGAGAGAGAAGAGAGGAAAAAAACACACACAGACAACAAAGTTCATCAATATGTTAATGACTAAATCATTAAGCACTTAAAGAAACCTGCAATAAACATCGATTCAGCTACTCGCCTGGACCTTCTCCGGCTTCGCATTAATCTACTGCACATAACTGATACACATACTGCGCTCACACAGCCCTGGGTGGATGTGAGGAACGTGCTCGGTGTGTGTTTGAGGGAAAAGGGGAAACAAAAAGAGCAGAAAGGTGGTGACAATGCATAAACGAGAAATGAAAAAGACAACGACATAAATGTGATTCTATGGACATGCCATGAGTGTGTGTGTGTGGTCTACATGTGTGTGTGTGTATGCAGCACAAATTAAATTCTTTCCTCTTTCAGTCATATTAAAAAATGAGCTTATTCGGTCCCTAATAGAATTCGTCCTTCACAGGCGTCTTTTCTTCTTCGCCTCCACAAAGAGAGAACAGAAAGGGCTAATAATCAGCCCTTCTGTCAATTGGCCACTTTAAAAGCCTCCCCTTTCCCACGATGTAATGTGATTATGAATACTTCAATCTCTCCTCCACTCGCACACTTTGAAATCCCAACAGCCGCAAATGGAGAAAAAAAAAAGGGCAGCGTGTGTGTGCGTCTCCACCTGTCGCAGCTGACCACATACAAAGAGACTAGCGATAGAGTGATGATCGCTACATTTCTATTGATTTCATATCCCGTCCACATGTAAATCAATGAGCGGATAGACAGAGGGGGTGAATGGAGTGGGGAGTACGCTCCCGCCCCATGTGGCTTCGATGAGTTTGATCCAATACTTGAATATGAGAGGGATCTTTCCAGGTTTTTAGTATTTCTAACAGGGTTTCCGCACATTTATTCAAAATTCCAAACTTTTCCAGACTCAAATTTCAAAACTTCTCTGCGGACTGTTTTAGACCTTATCTGATTATCTGAGTGCAGATAGCCAGACGTTTATTATGCAAATAAATGGCTTTAAAATCTAACTATTAACATGCAAATTACATTCTGAGTATATATACCTGTCACATGATTGTAGCCCGATACTGTAGCTTGTAAAAATCAATAAACACCAAACCAAGACACCTTCATCTCTGCCCCAAAAGGAAGTAAACTAACAGCTGACATTTGTTTCCATTAACATAAAAATTAAAATTCATCCTACTATAACAGGATTGGTGATGTTGTCTCTGACAGTCCTGACAATAACCACAAACGGGGCAAATTTGACCTATTTCAGCTAACTAAAGGTGCATAATTAAAGAATCATCTTATTCTTGTTGTATCTGCAGAAAAGTTTCAGGCTGATGTCGATATTTAATTTCAAAGGCCTTTATCTGATACCGATGACGTGGCGGCACCATCTTACATCTCTAGAAAGAAGCTTCTAATTTTAACAGAGTCTCTGCTGCCTTGTTTATTTACTGTTTCCATGGAAACAAAGACAAACGCAGGAATGAAGGTTTACTTATACAGTAAAGATAGTAAAGTCTGTTTACTTTTCTGATAACTACATCCCTGGGCAACTCACAAATGTTCAGCCAAACTTAATATTTGGTTATTTAGGTTTACTTATGCAGAGAAGATACTCATTCAGAACTGGAAATTACTAAAATCGTTTTTTTCCCGTAATGCGTAGGAACCCTGATCTCAGTGCACGAAAGGAAATGAAAGAAAGCGAACTGGTGCTTATGGTTTGAAAACAGTGCATTGTGGGTTTAGTGTTAATTTGTGGACAGACAGTAACACAGTCAGCAGTACAGTGAGATACATACAGCAGAGAGAGCTGGTTCTGGCGTCTGATGAGTGCGTTCTTCTTGTTGACCAACATGAACCACTCCTGCATCATGGCCTCCTCCTCCTCCTTGTTGTTGCCTGGAAAATGCACACAAACCGAAAAACAAGCACAGTTACATACATGATACAGCACCATTTCAATAAGCTGTTAGTATTTATCCCTCAGTTGTTTCTTTGCACCTTTTTAAAGACAAAAAGTCAGGTGTTAAAAGACAAATAGAGAACAATAAATTGAGTCTGATAGATTAAAAGTCATTTTCTATCTTTGCTTGTGTCTTAAAATAACAAAATTAGGGCTCAGTGTATACAGAGCATGAAAGAGATGCTCTAGATAAACCACTCAGCTAAGTCTTTTCGCCACTGCAGAGTCAGTTTGTCCACCAGATGTTTATGTGTGTGTGAGTGTGTGTATGTGTGTGTGTAAATACACTGCTCTCGCTTATGTTCCTTGTGTAAACATTCACATACTTCACACCATGTCTTCACAACGTCAATACGGCTTCAACCGGGGCGGGATTAACTCGGCGATTACCGTCGAGCGCCTTTACAGAGTGGAGCCTCTCACTGTAGGGCAATACATATCCCACCAATCACTCAGCGGGCCATAAAAAGGAAAAAATAAAATGTGTGTCTGGTACTCTGTGACGCTTAGTGTAATACCTGCTCAACACATGGGAGAGCTAGCAAGGCTCAGATGCATGGCTAATGTAAGCTTCGCCCACGCCTGGGGCTAAAGCTCTGTGCTGTAACTTACTTATAGGGTACAATGGGATGCGCACAACTGATACGGACAAAGCTCACTGAACGGAGAGCTTCAAATGTTAGCCACTAGAACGGCCTCCATCGGGCATGTTTGACCCGGAGTAAAGACTGGAAGAGGAGCTGAGTGTTTGGCATTTATCTGCTGTGTCACTGTACTAAAACCAGATCATCATGATGATTTATAAAGGGATTCAGTGATTAGCACACTGGTCATTAAAGAGTTATTTTCCAGCTGTTCTGCATCTTGATGTCTTTTAATACAGAGCAAGCGAGCAAAACTTTATGTATATGAAACATCAGGTGGAGGCACGATGTGCGAAGAACAAGTTGCAGGCACAAAACAAAGCCAGAAACTGACTATAAAAGTGAATCAAATCCATTAAAACTAAGAAGAAAAACTCCCTAAAATAATTATTACGATTAAGCATAAATCAATAAATGATACAAGGACATGTGAGTCAAGACTGATCAAATTAAAAACAAAATTAAATAAAAATAATAATATTAAAGGTAGACATTAAATGAGGACAATACATATGATTTAAAATAAAGAAAATAAGACATATAGATCTATAAAAGATGATAATACATGAGTAAAACCAACAAAATAAGATGAAATAACAGATAGATAAAAAAGTAGTAGTAAGTACAGAAAAATGATCTTGTTATTAAGATGAAATCCTTCATGAAATATATGAATTTACATTGAATTTTGTAGTTTAAGTGACAGGATCAGGCCATTAAATGTATTAAAATTCTCCAAGACCAATTACAGAAGATAAAACTATATATTTGACATGATTAATGGAGGCATCTTTCCACATTAGTGCAATATTTCAGTAATTTTTAGGATGCACAGCAGAGTAAACATCTGTTACTACATGCAGACACAAACCGGGTTTTGGGTTCAGTTTGTGTGTTAAAGCTGACATGCAGATCGTTACAAATACCATCAAATTCAAATTGTTTGCTTTTGTTTTGGTATTTAGTTTTTCGTTCTTTCTCTCCATGTAAATAAACTGTGCTGTGGTCAGCTCACTTAGCGCTGTTTATGTCTAGAATTGGGATATAAGCTTCGTGGCACTGGAGGCCATTTAAACAGCGACAGCAGCATTAATCTGACACTCAGTGCGTCTGTGAAGAGAAGAAATGGATGAAAACAGAGGACGCGAGATGAAAGATCGTCTTAAGGCTTATGTTATTATCTCTCGCCGTTTTTTTTCTCTCGCTTTCTCAAGAGGAAGGTTTAATAGCTGCAAAGCTACGACAGCCATCATAACAGAATTAACACTAAGAGGACGTTTCATACCACTTATTTATTAATTGGGGGCCGTCTGAATAATAAGAGAGGCACTGGTGAGCTGTATTAAGAAAAACATGCAACATTCATTCTTCTCTATATATAAAGAGTTCACGAGAACATTTCTTTGATTTATTATCTCTAACATGTGGCTTTTGCACATTAGTGAAGAGGGGTTTTAAGCTCATTTTACTCATGCTTTTCTTACAAGACTATAAACTTAAAAACAACAGGTTTGGTGCTTTATGGGCGTCTGAATGTGATCACAATCTGTGCATAAATGATTGATGGAGCTGCTCAGGAGAAAACCAGCCAAACACACACGCCAGCGCTCATGGCAGAGGCGAGGGAGCATCGGGCCGCTGCGTCATTGACGACAAAAGGCAGGCGCGTGGATGTGTGCGCGGACACCGGTGAGTGTGTGGACATTTGTGATACTCTGAGCCAGCAGATGTATGTAATTTCATTTAGGAGGGTGGAGCGGGGAGGGGGAGTGAGAGAGAGGAAAAAAAAGAACGAGCGAATGAAAGAAAGCTTCAGGATTTAGCGGAATCGGGGGCTCGTGGATTACTGTAGTCAACTTTGAAACGGACGACACTCGGAGGGGGGATAAAGCCGGCGCTGACAGGTCATTGTGCTGCCTCGAAGTCAAATAAAACAAGCAAATAATAATGGCAAATATTAAGCTCCTGTGACATTGTGGCGAGGCGGGCTGGAAGACGAGGGGGGATTATAAAGCTATATCCCCCACCGCTAGCCAGCCAGCAGCCACCAGCCAACCACCAGCCGCATTTTCTGAAAGGAGGGAGGGGAGGCGAAGGGAGGGAGGGGAAGGAAAGGAGGAGAGGAAAGAGAGAAAGGCAGGGAGGTCAGAGGAGAGGTAGGATGAAGGAGAAGAGGGTAGAAGGGAGAGATGAGGGATGGACAGACGGGAAAATGGTGAATGTGGGAGCGACTGGAGGAGGGAGGGAGAGACGGAGGGAGTAAGGGCAAGCAGGTGAGAGATATCAAAGCAGAGAAAGAAAGGAGGTGATGGAGGGATGAAGGGAGGACGAATGGCGCAGGATGTGACAGCTGCTCAGCCTCCTCCTCCCTTCACTCTCCAGAGCTGAACTTCGACCTCCGGATACTACCTGAGTCTTAAAGAGACACGCGTGTCTACATCGAGTCACGTTTACTGTTTATATCGGGGAGCTAAAACTCTTTAATACACATCCAAATAAAATACAAGAAACATTTCACATTAGATGGAGGACAATTTCATGATACATTTAGTTTTTTAATATGCCAGTAGACAGATTTCCATTAACCCGTAAATTGCACAAACTGAAACTGTGACTATAAAATACATGTTTCCTAATGGAAACATGTCAAACTCACGCCTGTACGCTGCTGGAAACTGGCAAAAACAAGTCATGGAGAAGGGGAGGAACCAACCAAAAGCACGGCTTCATTTTAAGAAGAAAGATGACAACACTAAGTGGGTTTCCTTTACAGATTTGCACAAAACGTAAGTGATATTAAATTTATATAATATATATATATATATATATATATATATAAATTTCAGACTGTGATGTCTTTAAATTGAAAATTTTAAGTAAAACAATCATCTTTCTACGCAACACGGGCTCTATACGCACAAATGCCCCTGATAACCAACACAGAAGGACAGCGGTGCTGAGGGTAAATATCCTGTTTTGACACATTAGCACCAACCAAGGCAGGCTAAACTAATTTTTCTTTGCCTTAAAATAAATAAATTAATAATAATAATAATAACATAATAGCTGAAAACCTGAGTAGGGCTGCTTTTTTTCCTCACAGATTATTGATCAGAAATCAATAAGAGAATCAATAAAGAATTGGACCGATAAGCTGAATCCATAATGGCACTGGTATCAATAAAATCTTATCGCTTCACAACCCACGGAAACATTCAGTAAAATTTGTGAAAAGAAATGACTATTTTAGTTACATATGTAAAAATATTCAGCTGTCCTCTGGTGGTCAGTGGTTAAATTAAGGCTCTGGTGCAGCGCTGAGGGTTTGATTCCCGCTGATATCCGCTCTCTGTCGGTAATGAGCGTGCCCACAGAATGGCATATGTTACGAGTGACAACAACAGAGAGGAAAAAACTGGTGAACGTTGTGTTGTGTGAAGACAAATGGTGTAAATATCCCTGGCAAGCTCTGCTGACACTGTGTCTGTGAATCCAGCCTTGGCTCCGAGAAGCTGTGGATCCATGCTGGCTCTCAGGGGGCCATCTTGGATCAAAGCATCTGGCGGTTTGGCAGGTTGCATTCTGGGTCTTGCTGCTTGCCTTACACGCCATTTCTCAGTGCTCAACACAGAGCAGGGCAGAGCAAAGAAAAAATTAAAAACACAGGCCAAAATCTACTGAGACTGGAGCAATAAGTTTGGCACGAGTACAATGTTTGATCAGGACATCAAAGGATTAGTGAAATATGTCTGATGGAGATACTCCGGGTTTCCCTACCTACAGCAAACTTTATCAGCATTAATATCATGTCTGGTGTTACCTCAGCTATCAATGTGGCTGCGATGGTGAGAATCACACAAGATACACACACACACACGGCCAAGATACAACTGATACACACATCCCGACAACCCCTCTATCTGATTGCCTGTCTCCCTCTTCTCTTGTTTCACTCTCTCTGTCTCACAAACACAAGCGAGATACAATGACACAGACTGCTGTGTGTGTGTGTGTGTGTGTGTGTGTGTGTGTGGGGAGACTGTTATTCTTAAGGAATGAAGACAGGCTGGTTAGTAAGGGTCATCGTGTGTTTATATGCATCCACATGAGACACAGAGAGAGTAAGAAATAAAAGAAAGAAGCAAAGACGGGGTGAAAAGACAGCGTGAGCCTCTATAGCCAAATAAGATTAAGATGGCTATCTTGGCCACCGTTCCATTCAGAGTAGATAGGAATAATGAAACCCACCCTGAGGTGGTCAAACTGCTGCTGCTGGTGGCCTGCACTGGTTTTTAATTAACCGTAGGATGCTGCTGTGCTCGGTCTCACTAAATGCATGCGAGGAGTATTTTTAGGGACTTTTGTAAATGACTTCTTTTCATTTGCTGAGACGTCCAAACCTGCATACAAGTGGCAACAACATACTTTAATATGTGAAATTAGGATGTTTGTTGACGTTTTGCACAGGATTTTTGAATCTGTAGCGCAGGTAGAGAGCCTCCGTCTACACTGCCATCATAGACGGGGATGTTGCACGTTATTCTCAACGTTCTGTATAAAAGGTACGATCCCAGAACGGGGGGACAGAGTTCATTCGCCTGTACGTTACAGTGCCGAATCAACGTCTGTGTAAAACGTAAAGCTGGCAGAGTGGGACAGATGAGACGTTTTTCAGTTCTGCTACGTGTGCGAACCACCATTGAGAGATTTGAAAAGCAGCTAGCAGCAGTTAGCAGCGAACCCAAGGAAGAGCAGCAGCTGTGAATGTCCGCAAATTTGGAAAACAGCAGCCACATTTACACTTCCTGTTCAAGGCGGGAATATCACGCCGTTATTCTGCTTCGCCATTCTGTATACAACTTCCCATCACAGAAAGCTAAACTGACTAAACAGCCACAAAAAGGTACACTGTTGCACTACGTGGTGAAAAAAGCCTCTTGCTATTTCTTAAAGACCAAAGTAAAATCTCCAATTTTCGTCAGAGCAACAGCCCAAAACTTAAATGTAATAATTTAGTTAGATCAAACAGAGAAAAGCAGAATTTGAGAATCTGAAAATAGCAAATGTTTGCCACTTTTGCTTCATGAATCGTTTTCATGGTTAACGGATTATAAAAATTAATTTTCGGTCGTGAAACCAATCAATGAATCGACCGATTTCTTCAGTGCAATTTGAGGAAACATGAGTCAATTAGTCAACACTAAGGGGAAGCAGGGGTCAATATCTGACCTTCGGGTTAAAGAACAGCCTTTCCACTAACGGACTGCAGGTTTTTGTTTAAAGATTATAAAATACAGTGACTGGATAAGCAGGAAATCCCACACCCGTCTTCAGCAGAGGAACGTCGTCTCTCTGTGCCTTGAAGGAGGAAGCTTGGATAAAAGGAGAAAATGAATGAGACAGAAAGAGAAAAACATTAAAAGCTGTGATCACAGCACGTTCATCTCATTTCTTATCCCACCATTTTGCCATTTAATCCAATAGCTGCTAATCCAATTTGTCTATCGGACATGTAAAAAGGCGGGGAGGAGGGTTAGGAGGAGAAAGACGGAGAGCAGGAGGAGGAGGGAGAGGGAGGACGTGGAGCTGAACTTCTCTTCTGTGTCCAAGTCACTTTCTGAATTGCTGTTTATTTAGGGACGAGCCGCACTTGTGTCTCTCCCATCGCTCTCTCTCTCCATCCGACCGTCAAGCCCGTCTGATATCAGCGGGGATCAGGGAAGATGAAAGCCAAAGACGCATGAAAGGAAATGGTGAAAAAAGAGGAATAAAAAGAACAGGATGAACATTGTTTCCTGTGATTAGGTAAGAGCTCGTTAAAAGGCTGTCACTGCAGCGATGTGAATATGCATGACAGGGGCCGGCCTAATCAGAGAGGTCTGTGGCGAGGGCCGGAGGGGGGGAATTGTGCGTAAGTAGCCTACTGAAGACTTGATTTAATTAATGTGAGTAGACGGGTGTCTTGTTAGGAAGGAGACACAGGGAGACTGAGAGTGTTGCTTGTGAGAGAAATAGAAAAAAAACATCTTTAGCCACAAAATAAAAATCTAAAACCTGCAGTAGTTGTGTTTCTTTCATGCTCTTCTTCACTTTTTCTCTGGGATTTGAGGACATTGGGTGCGTCACCTGGACCTCTGAAGGAAAAAAAATCTCCACATTTAAAAAACAAACAAACAAAAAAAAAAAACATGGTTTGGAAGGCACGTTTTCTTTAATTTTTTGTGATTGTTTTTTCTTTAGATTTGGTGATTTTTACAAACTTTTTTTTTTTTTTTTTTTTTAAAGTTTTCTATTTTCTATTTCTATTTTATTGATTTTCATTTATTTCTAAACATTTTTGTCAATGATTTTTTTTCTTTAAACCTGTGGATCCCTGACAAAAAAAATAACCAAAAAATGAAATGGGACAAACACTTAATGCATTTTCACAGTGTCATTTAGGGAGGCTCAATGAAAAATATTTGTAGTGGGGAAAAAAACAGCAACTCCCCTCCCCTGATAAATTAAGAACAGTCCCTTAGTCCTATTCCTAAAACAACAACAACAACAAAACAGGCCACATAATACCAAGATCAGGCCAGTGAAGTTACTGTACTTGGAAAAAAACCCCAAAAACTCTTTTACTCTACAGCAGGAAACCGCACTTTATAATAAAAGCTCTGTGCTGCAAATT
Source organism: Plectropomus leopardus (assembly GCF_008729295.1). Lineage (NCBI taxonomy): Eukaryota > Metazoa > Chordata > Actinopteri > Perciformes > Serranidae > Plectropomus > Plectropomus leopardus. Next base: position 4,796,749 of record NC_056477.1, on the reverse strand, counting down.
CACTGTACTTCAAAATAAAGTGTATTTTTCACTAACTTGGGAACCACTGCTCTTAAAAGCTGAATTACATTTTTTAAAGCTTGTATTCAGAGTAATATTGTCTGAGTGCAACAGTTGCTGCTATTTCCAGCTCGGCAACATTACAACACTAAACGACATGTGCAAGAATCACCCCCCTAATCTTCTCTACATTTCACATGTGATTCCTCGTGCTCTCTTCTCGTCTATTCTGCTCTCTACTGGAGTGGTGCTGAGGGCTATTTTTTTCTAGGGAGGCTTGTTCGAGGCCTTTTTAGCCGCCCCTCAATGGCACAATGGTCCCCGCGTATAGAGCAGATTCCTGCTTTATTGAACCTGTGTATAATGTCTGCTGAATGGAACACATTAACCGATTCACACTCACCTCTTTGCCTCCCCTCCCTCGGATAGAAAAAGGGAGAAAAGTAAAATAAGAAAGAGAAAAAAGAAAAAAAAACCTTCTCTCACACTGAGGCACAATGACTGCCTTTTCCACCGGTGTCATTTGTCAACCACTGCTTGCTTTACAACTTACAAAAGAGGTGGAGGTAGAGGAGAGAGCAGGAGAGGCAGGAGTGGGTTGTGACTGAGGGATGAATTGAGTCTTTTCCATAATCATAAGTGAGGCTGCATAATTATTTGTTTCTAATTACAACGTGTATTAATGGTGGAGGTCCATGTTAAGAAAAGAAACTGCCAAACATGCAGAGCCGCTGAATTAATAATGTATGTGTAATGATTTTGATTTCCATAATCAATAATGACAGGAAATCAGCATGAGTCAAATGTTCAAATATATAAGTAAGATACTGATATAAAATTCAAGTCCAATAAAAAAAAAATCAATAAGGATTTGAAATTGACACCTGTTGAGATGTTAAAGGTTAATCAAATAATACCCGTCTATTAGTGCATATATGTAGGTTTCTGAAATACAGGAAAACTAAAAATAGACGGTTGACTCCTTTCTCATTACCAGCAAACAAATGTGCCTTTCATTTATCAATTTTTTTCTGGTGTGTCTGTTCTGCAATCAAAAATGCCCCAGAAAATAAACAGCAAAAAGCAGCATGGAGGTCAGTGAAAATGATGCGGTGAACACCAGCAAAGTTTTTCAAGGGAAGGAGGAGCTGCGGATGATCAGAAGTCCTAGAAAAGATCAGGGTGGATGGTGGACGTGCAAAGCGAGGAACTATGACAGTGAGTGGGACGAACATCCTGAAACATTAAAGGCACTTTGGTCGTGGTGGGAGAAAGATGGTGGTTTTGGGTAAATATTAAGAAAAACAAACACGTCCTGTCTTGTGCTTAAAGTCAGTGTTGACTTTTCAATATTTAACAATGACCACCATCTTTTGACTAACCTTAGTGCTACAATTGCCCACACATAACCACAACAAATCTAGACAAACAAGAAGATTTTGCCTTACTTTTCTCTAAAAAAGGATTTGCTTTCATATCTAAATAGTGTAAAGACGTGATTTCTATGAGACAACATCGATGAAAACCTGTATTTCTGCCATGAAAGTTTTCCTAACAATCATGATCATTACTGGTGTTTGTAATATCATGCAAAGTAAGTGTCACTCCACTTTTAGCCCCGATCATGAGCACTGTTTAAAGGGGAGATAAACTACGCACGGCAGGACTGCCAAAGCCTTTTTTAATGAGCAGCAGAGAGTGCATATGCAGCGCCCATCATGTCACTGTTTGAACATTTGTGTTCAGAGACCACGTTAAACACAGACGAAGGGGTTTGTCCTGCTAATATGTTTCCTCCTCTCATCCTCCTCTCTCTTAAACACACACGCCTCCTTGCTCTCCTCTGCTAACTCTCCTATGTGTACAGAAACACACACACAGACACACACGCACACACACACACCCTTGGGCAAACACGTTTGACCTCAGAGCTAACAGTAGACCAAGCTCCAGACTCCTCTCATTCCTCCACCTTAGAGGTTAAGAAGAGGTGGGGGCTCGGGCAAACAGAGTTCACATAATAGACTCACTCTGGAGATGAAATGTTCATATTGGAAGTCACACACACACACACACACACACACACACACACACACACACACACACACACGGACACATTTTCTGTTGCTTGCACTGAGAGATGAAGAGTGTGTTATGCAGCTTTCTCTCTCTTATTCGCACAGACTTCTAAAGGTCGGTTTAAACGTCTGCGTTGAATCTACGCTTTAGATTCGGTGCCGCGTCATCAAACTTTGACTTCGTGATTGTATCTCTAATTGCGGGGTTTTTTGCTGGTCCGTAAACAAAGCACAGTTGGAATTCTTCATTACTTTTATTTTTTTCATCGGCAGCAGTTTGTCGAGTTTGAGTCACGAGGTCAGATCGATAAGAGCTGATCAGATTAGATCAATGGATTAGAGTGAAAGCAAACTTTCTTTTGCCGTCACTGCACAGGTCAGACTCAGCGCTGAACCAAAGGGGTGCGTGATTTCCATGAGAGACCATTTTTACTTTACCTAGGTTGGAAAAACAACAGACAACCCTTAAATGAGTCAATGTTTGTCTAATAAATGGTGTTTGATTTTGGTCACCGGACTATTGGTTTGTGAACTGGATCGAAAGTGTTCGGCACTGATTCATGTTGTGGGATATCACTGGATGCACAGTTTGTAGGAGGTTTATGTCTTTTTTTGTCTGATTATGTTTGCGGTTATGTTTGGATGATATTTATGTATTGCACTGTTGGATTACATTCTGTAAAGGTATCAGAATGTTTGGTTTGATTTTGGTAAATGTGTCTAATCCCATGAGATATGGGTCATGTAAAATGTCCAACCACAAAAATAAAATGCTCATTTATTCTATATAAATCAACAAATGGTTAAGTTTCACTTTCACAGAGAGACACAGCTTCCAAAAAATGGGAAATCTATATGTGGTGGCGATTACTCTGCCACAGGTTAATGAATGTGTGAGAACCCTCGTTATCAACTCCAAAATGATTCGCTCAGTTTCAGTCGCTATCTCTTGAAGACAAACACGAAGAAACTCAACACAGTGGCAAAACTCGGCCTGCTAACGATCATTTTGGCAGTGTAATTGCAAAAAGTTACACAAATAAACAATAGAGCCTTTAAATACAGCTATTTCTCAGCCTTAATTTAGCTTTTCTCCTCTTAAATATCTTCTCATTGTAATTTAATGTGTGTTAGTATTTGATTCTTTAATTGATTATAAAATAAAGGGACTTAAACAACACAAAAGCCATTCCTGGAGTATTTTTCTGTTTGTCTCGCAGCAGAACCAGCCAAGCTGTGACAATCACACAAATACAATCCTCCCCCCTCCTCACCTCAAACCCAACATCTCCTCCCCTCCCTCCCCTCGCCCCACTCCATCAAATTGTGTTTTTGCTACAAATCAATAAACATTATCAGAGAGTGGCAGACTATGGGCTGGTGGAGGCAGCCTCTGTCTGTTAAAGCCCAGACCGCCCTGTCTCTATCACAGGCTGGGTGAGAAGGCCAGGAGGAGACACACAAGGAAAGGTAGACAACACACACACACACACAGACACACAAAAATACTGGGACTTATAGTAAACATAAGATGTAAGCAGAATACGCATAGACATGCTCGATGGTCAAACAGCAAGTCTTTGATGCATGTACAGTTCAACAGGGAGTGTTTTCTCACACGCGTACACGCAGAAAACAATCAAAGTGAGCCGAGCGGAAAAGAAAAGGACAGCAGTGAAGCATTAGAGTGTTAAACAATAATCCGAACTGTACAGCACAGCCTGTTTTGACCATGCCACTCAACGTCAATAAGAAATTAAGGAGAGTCTATGACGCCAACAGTGACTTTAAACACTCTCCAGCCCATTAGGCTGCTGTATCACTACTCTATGCTTGTCAGCTCACTTTAGCTTTAGCGTCAGAAATCCTCGCTTTTTTCTGACGCTCTACGAGAACCATTTAACTGAGCTCTAAATAAGATAATTTTCAACATGTCCCCACTTAGCTTGGGGCTGGAAAAGGAAAATCAGGGGGCCTGCCATACAACATTTCTCAATTACCTTTCTCATTATCGTCACCCGTGTTCATTACTGCTATTATCATCCTCTCTTTTCTACTGCACCCCCCCACTTTAGGCTAGCTTAGGCCGTTGTGGCTGTCGTGTTGGATGAAGAGAAGAAGGAGAGCGGCAGAATCGAGAGCTTTTCGCAAGGCCAGAGCACTTCAGGTAATTAATATAGCAAGAGGGGGCAGAGAAGAGGAGACGGAGAGTATGAGAGTGTACGCACGCCTGTGTGTGTTTTTGCTGAAATGCCTGATTGGGGAGCTCACCTGCCGATACCCCCTAAAAGGTATTTCATTAGCGAGCCTTTTACCATACAAGCAGAGGAACAAAGCCTCGGTTACGCCTGTCTCCACTCCAGCTCGACGGGGCCCTCCAGGAGGCCTGTAGCTGTGTGTGAAGAGTGGAGGAGCAGAGAGGAGAGGCGAGGAGAGGCTATCCCCGTTCATAATCTCATGACAAAAGGCAAAAAGGCATCATCCTATTAACAGCGTGATTCTTCACCAGCTCATGCTAGCTCCTTTCCACAGGGGGCTCTCTTTTATTATTAAGGTGAGTGGGTGATAGGGAGCAGGAAAGGCGCCAGGCGCCTCCCTATTAGCCCTGAGACAAGGGTAGGTATGGAGGGGGAGCGGAGAGAGGAGAGACCTCATGCTCGGGTCCTGCTTGGTGCCTTTTTCTGTCTTTCAGAGTGAGAGCTTTTGCTTGGCCCTTTGGGGTCTGACTTCTATTAGACTTCGGTGATACAACACAAAATCAAACACCTCAACACCATCGGTGAAGCTCTCTGGGAAAACATGTTCAGCTCCACCAGTTTAAACTCATTTGATTTACTTTACTCCTCAACACCAGCACAACCAGTAACATGTCAGGGATCAGTCGTTTACATGCACACTGACGTTCAGCTACTCTTATAGCTCCATCAGGCCATTTAATGGGACTACTACAACAATAATGATAATGATTATACTACTACTACTACGTCTACTACTACTAATGATAATAACTTTATTCATACAGCACCTTTAAAAACAGAGTTTACGAAGTACTTTGATAAACAAGGCAAACCCATACCAACAAGAGTAAATACAATTCAACGAATATTAGCACAAAACAGAAATAATAGTAGTAATAATAATTGGAGCGGAGAGGCTTCCTTTTACAAATTTATGCAGTTTGACTTCCGAGTCAAAGCCCAGTGTGGAGACTATGGAGCATGTGCAGAACACCTGGGCCAGTTCACATTGAGCTGTATACATGGAAGAGGAAATCTACCCCTAACTGCATTATTTAGAAGCGTTGGTCCAACTCTGAAATTCTATTTAGTATCATTTCAGTCAGACTAGCATATTTACATGTATTTTGAAATTCCATTTTTAACAACACAATAATTCCACTTTTTCTTACATCATGTAAACATACTAATTAAAGGAATGCTTGCTTTAAATATTGTGAAAGCTGCAGCATTTCCAACTCTACATTTATTTAGTACTTACTGACTGATGCTCCAGACAGCACATACAGCACTGCTCAGGTTCCTGGCAGTGGCGCAGTTTGTTTAATCTCAGCTGTATGATTACAGAAATAAATTCACTCTCATTTCTGCTGCTTGTGAATAATGGGGAAATCTGTGGAGATGATACATGTTGCTTCTGTGTGACCGGAAAGTTAAATTAAATTTCGCAGAAGCAACATGTGTCACTATTTGGGTCTCTTGAACAACTTCAACAGATTTCAAAGTTAAGGAAAGAGACTTGATTTACTATTATTATTTGAGTTGAAGGGACAGTTTTGCATTAAGCTGAGTATTACACAGCAGCATTGCTAACAGTCAGGGTGAGCATGTGAGAGAGAGAAAGAGACGAGTGAGAGGAAGAGAGATTAGTCTGTTTTTCTGTTTGAGTGTTTTGTCTTCTGCTCAGCGGGGGTGCCTGCCTCTAGCCTCAGGTTACACAGGGGAATTATGGGAAAAAAAAGTAGCCTGGGCTGTGTTTGTGAATGACAGCAATGCCGGGCTTGGTGCTGAAGAGCTGAAGCTGCTTAATAGATATAAATGTAATGAATAAACGTATGGTTCACTTAATTCTGTTAAATTTTTTTCTTGCTGATTTAGAAATTTGGGGTGCTGGCAACGCAGAGATTGAAGCCAGTTCTATAGTTACACATTTTTTAAGTGCTTTATTGGTAAACATAGAAACTTGTATACACAAACATCCTACTTATACCCTTTTCCCACCAAAATTAGAGCGGCACAGGGGCTTTACAAACACAGGTAAACCACCAAATATAGGCAATAAGCTGCATTCCCACTGCCAGTGAACACACCGCTGCAGCACACGAGTCTGCCTTTCTGTCAGCTTGTGTGTGCCTGTGTGTGTGTGTGTGTGTATTGTTTTGTTGGTGTGTCCATGTGACATCATGGACAGGCCGGAGTATAGATAAACAGCAGCAGGAACAGAGGTCTTTGAAAACTTTTCAGTGGTTTCTTCTCTGTCTATATTGCTTATTTATTTAGTCTCTCTTTGACTTTCGGTGCAGACTAATTTGGAATAATGTTTTAGCGCTGCTTGGGAGGAGACAGACAGTAACTAGTGATGGCGCGTCATTGCATCTTGTCGGTTAAGGAGCTTAAATTAGTGCAATCACCCAGGTGTTGGGTGTCCGATCAGAGCCAGAAGTGATAAAAACACGTCATTCGACCTGAGTGTGAATGCCGATCAAACACATTCCCATTGCATTAAAAAGCCAGATGTTAACAAGTTTTTTGTGCTGTTGGAATGAGACTTCAGATTTGGACATATCAAGCGTGTCTGCTACTGACTGGGACGTCCCACAAGAAGTGAAACTGAATAAGTGCGTACAGCAGGAGGAGCAACAAGTCCCAATGTGCAGATTCTTTAGTATAATTATTAATATAAACAAAAAAAATTGGCTTTAGGATGTTGTAAGAGTGACTGTGCCCTGATCATTTTATAGCTGCAATTTTGCACAAATTTGAGATTTTTCATGATTAGGTGGTGTGACATATGGGGATAATAATGTTTGTAAAGTCTTTTGAACTGATACTTAGTACTTTATTTTATCAAATTATGTCATTAATGTATTTATTCCACCTACCTGGGGGCAGAAAATAGCAGCTTTACTGAAACCTAGTACAATGCATCTCCTTGTTTTATATAAGGTTAATGTTTTATTGTACACTGTCCATGTCTGAATAAAATTACATTACATTACAATAAATATTTATATTTCTACATTCTGAATCCAGCCTGAGTATGTTTATATATGTGTGCACAGGTCCGCCCTCCAACAACACCTACTGCTCTTAGAGGTGCACACCTTAATTACCACTTAAATGCTACATGCTTCAGAGATTTAAAATGGTCTTATAAGAAATGTATGCTGTGTGACCACCTATTACTGCAAGCGCACTCATTCACTCACTCACATCAGAATTTTGCTAATTTAGTGTGATAGAGAGAACTTTGAGGGACCTTTAAAAGGTATGTCAAAGTACAGATACTGAAGAGATGCACTCCCTCCAACTCCACAGGCTTACAACTGCACACACACGCACACACACACACACACACACCTCATCATCATCATCGTCCTCCATTCTCCTCCGTAGCCCAGTAAAAAGCCTGTGATGACCTGGGTGTGTAGCTTATTAACCTCCCCATCAGTTCTTATCAGCCAATGAATAGCCCAGTCATCTGCCCCTCCTCCTGAATCTAAGGGTGAAAAATTTCTCCTCACGTCAGGGCTATAATTCAATCCACACACAAATCATTTAAGGTGTGTGTGCACAAGCGCGCACACACACACACACACACACACACACACACACACACACACACACACACACACACACACACCCACACACACACACACACACACACACCCACACACACACACACACACACACACACACACACACACACACACACACACAGGGAAGGGGATCAGTGGTAACATTTTGTCAACCTTGGTCCTGGTGGGTTTCCAAGACTGGCGTGGACCAGATGTTACCGAAATTATCTACAATTGGAGAAAACAACAGAAGGCGTGTACATGTGTACAGGCGGTTTGTGTGTGTTCACATGTGTGTACTTCTGTGGCTGCCCGCCTGCATGCATGAGTGTGTGTGCGTGTGAGAGGGCCAGAATAAATTAATGGCTGATTTCTCCCCTCGCTTTGATGGCATTAAGAGCCCTCTTCTTCTCAATGTGCCGCGTTAAATGCTTTTCTCTCCTTCTCTCTTTCCCTCCGTCTCTCCCTTCTTTTTTTTTTTGACAAGCAGGGCCACCCAGCTGAAAGCAACTGATGCAAAACGCTGAAGTAATCCCCCCCTCCATCCACCACCACCACCACCACCCCTCCCGCTATCTTTAGTCTTTGACACAGTAGCCATTATCTGTGGGATTTAGTTAAACCAAACCTTCATGTATTTGTTAGGCCCTGGGTTCGTTTTCTCCTCTGACTGCTCTGCTTGAGTGTGGCCGAGCTGGGGGGAGTTTTTTTACATAATCAGTACAGCTAGCAGGAGACACATGAAGAGGAGAACACAATGACATCTAGCTGGATTCTGCTCAGAACTTGAATTTTATTTTTATTTTACTTTTATTTTAAAGGCTAAACTGAAATTTGCAACCTTGCTTGTTTTGATTGCTGCAAAACACTAAACTTTAACATCACTTAGAAGCAGTGACAAAATAATTTTAATTTCCTCGATTAATTCACCCACACTTGTATAATATACCTGTATAGCACTTTGAATTGCATTTGACTTGTTTGAAAGGTTTTTTTTATACATCTATGTGAAATTTAATGTAGAAAAACAAGACCAACACTGGCACTCACAAAACATTTCAGATATTAAGTATGCATTTCAGTTCATTTCTGCTCATATTATATCTGAGTGCCAGTTTTATACTTGTTTTGGGGATTATGTCACAACCATGCATCTCTATACATTGTTTCAGATTTTTGGAGTTGTGCACACTACTGTTTTGCAAATTAAATGTATACAACTCCTTTTAATGAACACAATCTATGGACATCTCTTACTGAAACTTAATCTCATCACAGCTATCAATAAAAGAGTAGAATCCCATGAAACTAAACTGAGAATAGCTATGACCAAAATGACATTGCAACAAAAAAAAAGATCAGCACTGATCATGCTATAATAAATCCAAACAAACATATAAGAAGAAAGTCAGAATATTAACGAAAGTTTAGATAAATGCTTGAAATAAAGGTGGAAATTTACCATATTATACCACTTCTGAGCTCAAAGAAAGCATCTGTTAACGGCAGTAACAAATAGGAAACAATCTGTCCGTTTAGCCTTTCTTTATTTCCAGACTGTGACTTGTTTTCTATCAACTTGTTTCTATAAATGACACTAAACACTGAGGCCTTCCTCTCTGTGCCTCCTGCAGCTCCGCAGCTAAAAGCAGTGTTAGAGAATCACTGTTGAAATGTGCAGATAAGCCGGGGCTCTGTGGGGCTAAGCTAAGGTTAAGCCAGGTGGTTGAGCTCCCTGAGTATGTGTTTACACACACACCGAGGTGTGAACCATTTGGGGGGCTTAGAGGGGCGGAGAAACACGAGTTGATTTAGTGCTAGTGTAAACCTCAGTACCTGTTGATGGTGTTAATTGGGACAGCTTAACACAAACATCAGCACTCATCTGATCCAGGACAGGAGTCAAATTTAACACACTAATGCCAGCAGTCAAACACTCCTTTGGTAAAGAAAACGGGAAATGGTGCTGAATTTCTGGTCATAAACTTATGTACTGTCAATTTTTTCTTGATTAAAATATTTCATTATTTAAATCAAGATATTGGCAGGTTTAGTTTTATATATGCTGTTTGGACAACATTTAAAGACTGATATAAAAAATACTTTCCCGGTTTTAATCCCGTGTCCATGTGTTAATCATTTATCTCTTGCCAAATATATTTAAAAGAAAAAAGTAGGGTTTTACATTATTATCCCTGTTTCCTATTTCTGTAAAAAAAACAAACAGGTAAAATGGTTTCAAATGTTTCATTATTTTGCCTGTTCTCAGGGGCGTAAAAAAAGTTCATCCAAACAAGTGAGACTTTGCGCTTAAAAAACTGCGCTTCATTGTATGTCGGTCGACGAAGGTGACGGGGCATCATGGAGAGAGCGAGAGGAGGAAATGTGTGTTTCGATATCAGCAGGCAAAATCTTTGTTTTATTTCCAAAACAACGTGGTGGAGATCTAATTCATTCATCTCTAACTTGCCCTGATCTCACGTTGGGGGGGTCAACAGTTCGCTGTGGCTTCATACGCACTAAACTCTATGTTAGTCAAATCAGCAGCCCAATCAGATTTAAAAGATTTGAATTAAATGCCTCTTTTAACTGTACGTTATTGAAATATTCTGTTATAATGGGAAATATGTCACAGTATTGCTAGTATTTAAAAAAAAACTGTATCAACACTAACCCTTTGCTTATAAAGGTTTGTGATTGATTTAAAAGCATCGTTCTCTCATTTAGCTTGAATCAAGGGTCCACACACAGGTCAATACACTTACACAGCAGTTAAATATGTTTGTAAAGGAGTGAGAGTGAAGAGGCAGAGAAATTTATGAATGAAAAAGTGTGAGAGAGAGCACAGTGATAACCCCCAGCAGAGGACGTCCACCCCCCCTCAACCTGCTGACAGACAGCTGCAATCTTTTTAGCATAAGTGGCTCCGCCTGCTCCATTAGCAAAGAGAAGGAGGGTGTGTGTGTGTGTGTGTGTGTGTGTGTGTGTGTGTGTGTGGAGGGGAGAGCTCGACCCCCCCTGGGGTAGATGTTAGAACAAATTTGAGGGGTGTCATATTACACGCCTTGTGACAAGAGGCAGAGGGGAGGTGAACGATGAATTTGCTTGATGAATTAATCTGCGGACCAGTAATGGCTCTGCTAACAACATTAGTCATCCTTCTCACATCTCTGCGCTGCGATTCACTACTTCTTCCCCCCTCGTCTCTCTCTGTTACACAATCACTCGCATCCGTTTTTTCTTCGACTTTACTCCCTGACTGTGTCTCCTTCCTCGCGGAGTTCTGCTTAAGGGAAACACCTAAGTCTTCTCCTTTTACTTCATCAATAAAATACACATATAGTGCTGAAAAACATCAAATCTTTAGAGGTAAAGACGAATTAAGTTTGTCCCTAATGTGTTTGTAAATGTGTCAGCTAAATCCTTTCAATCTGGCACAGCATCACATTACAACTGACAGCGAGCAGCAGCGGTTTCTGCCACTGGCCCTGACTCTAGCTTTGATTCAATACACAAATGCAAAATTGCTGTGTTTAAATAGATATTTAAATGGAAATGTATTGGGAAAGACAGCTGTTGGTATTTGTAGCCTGGAGTGCTCATTACAATGGGAAATGGGGAGGAGTGTGTATGAGGGGGGGCGATGACAACGGCAGCATGGCGAGCAGCTGTGTTAGCAAGTGAATGGTGTAATTACTGGCCAAACCTCTGTCATTAACCTGCATTGTCGAGTGCCACCACAACCGTTAGCATTAGAAAGCCTCGATTAATTGACTGCAAGGTTGAAATTCAATGATGTTGTTGGGCCGCAGTTTGTTAACTAACTACTAATCAAGCACATAAAAAAACAAACAACAAAATAGTAAATATCCCCAGAGAATCTGAGCAACAGAGGAACGTTTTTCCTTTTAACTTTAACTGTCAGCTTCCTGAAAGATTGAAGCAAGATACTAAAGGTGGAGAAAAACAGGTGGATTAAAACATGACGGCATCACTTCAAACAGACAAATTAACCCTTAAGATGAATTCAAATGAAAGGCGGCTTTCAGCTGCAGCACAAAAAACAATCAATAAAACCCAGCGTGTTTTATTTTCCTGGTTTATTTGATTGTGTGCATCACCGTGCTGCTTGAGCGTGTGCAGCACAAGCCCTGTGTGTGTGTGAGCATATTCAGTGTGTTTGTTAATGTGCAACTTGTGTGTGTGTGTGTGTGTTCAGTGTTTGTATGCGCGTGTCTGTGACGATGTGTTTGGCAGCTTTGCAGCACGGTTTGTTGGACCGGCTGCTGCATGGGGTCTCAGGCAGAGAGGCGGCTGATGAAAGCATTGGCGGGATGCTCCAATAAAGAGCAGATTATCATAAGCGGCCATTGTCCACCTCCCAATTCTCTCCAACAAACCTCCCCCCTCCCTCACACCCTCCCCACTTACTCACCCCTCTGCTGAAAATGTTAATCGCCCTATCGCTGGCAGGCTGAGGGAAGGAGGAGTGCCTGGCCCAGTCGGAACAACTTTGATTTAGAGGAAGCGCGGAAAAATATTACAGGGTTCCCACACGTTTTCATAGAGAAAAATTTCAAAACTTTTCCATGATTTTTTAAGGATTCATAATGAAAAAATAATTCTTGCCCTACTTGTGCGGTGTTTTTCAAACATATCAGACTGTATTTAAACATAATTTCAGCTAGCTGGCATTCATGAAGGGAGAGACTGAGTGCAGTTAGAAAATGACAAAACGTATGTGAACAAAACGTCACATATAAGCTCAGTGTTACACTGACAGCCACAGAAAATACATTTCCTGTTATGGTACATTACGTAAAAGGGATGCACAATATTGGATTATGTGTCACTATGCAACATGCTGATAAATAATAACTCATTTGGCTGATTTGATTATTTAATGAAAGAGAAACTCTAATGGTGTAAGACAGACCTGTTTTATTCTTTCATGAAGTGCACTTTAATGTACTGCATATTTTTCTTCAATTTTGCACATTGTGTTGTGTATATGTGCGTGTGTGTGTACCTACAGTGTATTTTTTATGTTTTTTCTTTCCTAAAATGGCACATGTATGAACACATAAGTCTCCCCTTGTTGGATAATTAAGTTTACTATGAGTATGATGATAACAGATACCGATAAAGATACATCCATTTTTTTACCCAACATAATTGAAATGATCATCAAGTCTCTTCTGTAGTGGAATTATTTTGATATTATGTATACTCTTATCGGGATGACCCACCAGCAGATGGAGACATAAAGTACAATGCTTTTCAATGTACGTTTGTATGTAATATTCATTCATTGTGGAAAATAAGAAAAATACTTCAATTTAGGGTGAATATTTTGTAAATGTTAACTTTTTCAGTTAAAATAAATAAATAAATGAAATATCGGTTGTGATTTTGGCAGAAATCAACACATTGGCCGATACTTGATTTTTCGATATTTGATTTTGAGCCAAAATCTGCTGACATTATCGTGCATCCCCAGAGGCAGGTTATTCACAGATGACAACTTTACTATACACAAAATTCCATGACTTTTTTTCACTAATTTCGTGACATTTCCAGTCATGGAAAATGTGACTGTGAATTTCCTTGACTTTTCCAAGTTTCCCATGACCGTGGGAACCCTGATATTAAGAGTAACAAAAATAAGGAAAGACAGGATAAAAGGATAAAGGACGTACATTGAGATAAATGTGAAGCAGTGCACAGTATTTACAGCTGTAGTTTACAAACATATTTCACTTGCAAGTCTCTGGGACGTTTTTAGCAGCTACAGCCCCTCCTTCCCCTCCATCCCAACTCCCTCCCTCCCTCCCGTTGACTCCATCCACCCAGCTCGTTTTATCTGAAGATTCTCAGACAATGCCTAGAGGATCCCGTTCCCTAATCTTCCTAAAAATCCCCCTTTCATCCCCACTGTTAAAGAATGTATGAAAGGCTGACACCGAGCGGGAGAAAAAGAAAAAAAAAGAAGCGGTGCACATCTGGGAGTGAGGGTGGTGTCACTGTGCTGGACTGGAGGAGGGGGGGCAGAAACACGGGGGAGGCTCAGCATTGGTCGCTTCTTGTGCAGAGTCCTTGCAAGTTGACTAATTAAATTGTTTTGCTGCTCAAACATTCAAATGGCCGAGGAGATTAAGGGCATGAGCGGGAATGGGAGTGTATGTGTGTGTGAGGGAGGGGGGTGTTAATCTGTGTTCTGACCCAGTTGAACCTTGGAGTCACACACACACACACACACACACACACATTTTCACACAAAACAAAAAAAAGCTCAAATCCTTTGTTTTGTCCCCTCAAAGGCAAGAAAAAGGCAATGGGGTTTTAAAGGAGTGATCCTTAGATTTCTTTTCTTCGCCCCATAGGGAAGAACGGTGCATTTGCTCCTGAAGTGAATTCAAGATGACCACAAACACATTCCACCGCACTCCGATACAAAACCATTCGATTGAAAGTGAGTGCTCTTTTCGTAACCCTGACAACAACAACAAGAAAATGACCAAAGGCTTTGAAAAAGGAGACACATCTTCTTTTTGGCCGTGTCTATCTCAGTCGCCACGAGCTTAGCTTACGAACTGGGTGTGTGATTATGGATAAACAACAGACGCAATCTCCCTCTGCTCAATCACAATTCACGCCGTGGACAAGCCTTCAGCGTCGCCTGTGTTTATTTTGAAGTCCACGTTTATTGAGACAGCCATGATTGAATTATTTTGTTTTCAAAGAGGCACTGCAGAACTTTTACGCCATCAAAACACAACAGAAAAAGAGGAATCGCACCTGAAAAACAATGCAAACGCTGATTAAAGCCAACACCAAAACCTCTCTTGCTCCATCTCTCAGTGTGTGAACTGGGGAGGGTATTATAGTCTAAACACTTTTTCTTCTGTCAGTGCTGAAAGATTAGACTGGTTATCCCATTAAAGTTGGTAAAATGCCATTCTTGTGTCTTTAAGCTCTCGTATAGGAGGTCAAGATGAGTCTGCCTGCGCTTACAAGGCGGGCACGGATGTAATCTGCCCAAAGTTACAATAATTAATGTTAAGCTTCTTCAGCAATACGTTTGTGAAAGAACTGGCTCTGATAATATACTTAAAGCTGCACACGCTGTTTGTGTTGCTGCAACGAGACAAGGCAGGGGCTTGATGTGCATGCGTGTATGTGTGTGTGTGAGTGGGTGTGAGTCCCTATGCCACTCACGTAGCTCCAGCTTAAATCTTTAGTCAAACTATAAGCTGATGCTGCCACAATGCTGGATTAGGACGACAGGCTTGGGAAAAAGAGTGAGAGGCCGGCTCACTTGATGCTAAGGAAATATAAACGTAACACACAATGATGCCTGCCTGCTCCATCAGCATTAATATTAGCAACACACGTGCAGGCTCTGGTGAAAATGTGAGCACATTACAAGCCTGAAATCTAAAAGAAGGGTACATACTGATGTCATATTAATGAACTGACAGGTAATTTGTCCAAATATGTTGACTTTTTCTTCAAGTTTTTCCACTTAAAGCACATTTAATCTTCTGCGAGTCTGTATTTGAGCTTCATATAAATTAATGTTATGTTATTTGGTGCAGTAAATTTCTTGGTTATCTTGTGAAATTACAGATTTCACAGAAGAAAGTAATACGTGCCATATGCAGGTCCCAAGTAAATGCTCCTACTGACCCTGTTTTTCATAGCTGCAGACTTCAGAATATCTCTCACAATAATGTATAATGTATCTATGCTCAACAACAGACTTGTTAGATTAGATTAACTTCATAAATCTAGAAGGAAACTGAAGCACCAAACATCTCACAGTAAAAAAGAATTACACAAGACAATAAAAACAAGTTAAAAACAGATAAAAACAAACATAAAAAAACACGAGCCTAGAAAAACACTAAAGGGCTAAGAGCTAAAAATACGAGGAATTAAAAAGTCTTATTGCTGTTGGAGGAAGGGACCTCCAAAGGCGTGACCTTATTTCCAAAAAAGTTTATAACTCATACATGAGACTATAAAAAAAGCATCTCATAAGAGATAAAAAAAACAAAACAAACCTAAGCCATTCAGATCTGCTTCAGATCTGCTGTCGGTTCCAATGGATGTCTAGGATGTCTAGATCTATGACAAGTGTCATCTGACTCCCCCCAAATGCACAGACGTATTTGATGGGATGTCTGTAAGCCAATCACAGTGTTTGACATCATCAAAAGTGGACTACAGTGGAGCCACGCCTCTTTTTTAACAAGCATGGCGACTGTAAGAAAAGGAGGAAGCGCAAGATGTTTTTCAGTCTATATATCATAATGTTAAAGTGCAAAATTTATGTTTAAACGGTTTGGTGAAACCAAAACCACTTGGTGTCAAGTGAAGATTAGTTGTTACATAACTTGTACATGTCAAAATACCATATGAAAGATTTAACGCTTCTACTCATTTTTTTTTTCAAAAACATCCATCCACTGGAATGGATGGTGGAGTGTCACTGGAAAATAAATCTGGGAAATACAGTTTAAATATGAAAATACTTTTCTGATTTGATTTTCTAATGAAACAATGATCTTATAATACATCTTACTGATTATATTCGCAGAATATTCATCTCTGGAGGTTTTTCCATTACTGTTTTCTGGAGATACTTCAGAAATGGAGAATATTTTGAGTCAAAATAAGAAAAATGAAAATATAAATATTTGTAATGTGTTTTAAAGCATCACCTTACTCATTGATATGACTTTATTATTCATGAAAAATAAATAATCACAAATATTTGATTGCAAAATGGTCTGTTAAGAGCATTAATTGTCATTTTTATGATTAGGCGATTTCCTCGTTGAAATTCACTGGACAGAATAAAAAGTCATAATAAAGTTTCCTAACCCAAAAAATGATTTATGAGTACATCTAGAGCAGAAATCCATCATTACAATATATATTTTTTGTGTTTGGAACATAACTGGGTTCTGAATGGGTTAAATGTATGAGCACAGATCTTTGCACAGATCCACAGGAATGAGACTTAACACTGTAAAAGTGTTATCATCTGTTTATGTTTTTAAAATGAGCTTTAGGCAGCAGTTACTACAGAATATGTTAAAGCTTGAACACCCTGAACTGCTGGGGATTTCTACACGAAAGTTACTTAAGTTAATTGTACTGTTTTTTTCACTTGCCATATGTCTGTTTTTATTGTATTTTACCTATATAACCAATGATTAGACTGATGGAATAAATATCTCAGGACCTTTCATTTAGTGAGTGTTAGGGTAGTTAAGTTATAGGTTTTCGGTTAGTCGCAGGAGTTTTGTAGTTTGTAAATGTTTCCGTATGATACATGTACTCTTTTTTTCTTAAACCCAGACAGCATGGTAGTAAACATGTTTTAAATACTATTTGCTTCACGTTTGGGCCCTTATTCTGAAGCTTTTGATAGCTTATCAGGGTGTCCCTTTTCACATCTTCATTATATTTTATGAATTGTACTTGTATCTTTTAACTGTTTATTTTATTGAATAAAAATTTAACTTTACTGAGAGGAAAAAGAAATTTGAAAACAATCGATGGTAGCTTCAAATCTCAGAGTATGAGAGTATTTAGTAATTGTCATGATAAATAACTTAATCTATGAAAATGGCAAAAAAAAAAAAAAAAAACCCCACAAAGAAAACAATTAGATGAATCAGAATTTGCCTGCAGGTCTCAGGCTGTATGACTGTGATTTGGAGCCACAGGTTGACGTTTAAGCCGCTCTGCAATCCTCCACACAATCAAAGTCGAGGCCAGCAGCCTTTTCCGACGTGACGGCATTGACAGTCCGTTCTGTCCCTTTCTCAGATACTGAGGGGGATAGGCTGCATGTGTAAAGTACATTAAGCTCTTGCCGGATCCCTCCTTGTGCCATTCTCCTCTCGTCGACTCGCAGACACAAAGGCAGATTAAAGGAGCGCGCGCCATAAAAACCCTGTGTCAATCTTATCGGCTTCGAGTGCAATTTTTAAACATATGTTAATCTGGGGGAGCTAAAACTCATTCTCTGCTCTCTCTGCTTGTTTATCTCTTATCAAATGCGCAGTAGGTGAGAGGCAGCTTTGCGGTGCGGCTAAGTGCCATTATTTGGATAATTGCGTCCATTGTTGCAGGTTATATAGCTATTTGAAATGGGAGGTGTGTGTAAATAGGTGCAGGGGCCAGGTAGGGGGTAGCTGAGATATATTCAAACAGGGGCCAGGGGATTTTCTGCGAAAGGCTACAAGACGCATTTGAATGCTTCTTCATACCTCAAGCTGAATTTTCAATAAGGAGTGTTTGATATATTTTTCTGTGCAACAATACCTTTAGAAAACTAACAATGCCAAGGTCAGGAGCATTACATGCATCGGCAGAAGCACAAAAATGATGAATGGGATTTTAATTCTGCAGAAAATTAGCATGGTAATAAAACACATATTAGGGAGGCCACCAAAAGTTCAAGCTTTTCAAGTTGTAGCGCTTTGTGTGTAAAGGTTGAATGATAGTTAAGCAAAAGTTAAAGACAGCAATGTAATAATATTCTAGTGCATGCGTAATTAATACAAACATGCAATATTCTACTCATATAATCAATAAACTCGTATAAATATTTGTTCTGTTGCAGGAGGTGAACGTTCTCCTAATGTTGCATGTGTGAAGGACAGTGCTCCCAGTGGTGCAAGAATAACAAGTTCATTAGTCGAGGGGGGGCGCCGCAGGAATTCAAATTCCCCCCCGACCCGTGCCTGGCCACTGATTGGCTGGCTGCGTCGGCATGGTGAGACTCATTAGAGCCCAGCAGTAATTAAGAGTTGTTAGAAAGTGAATTCTCCAACCGCAGATTAGAAAATTAAACTATTTACTGATTACATATTAATAGAAGACAACAATGGCGCTTGCCATAAGCTTGGAAGGCAACCAAGGAATAAATCTGTGTACTTAATTACCATAAACAATGGGGGCATAGAAATGGAGTTTTATGCACACTCCCTCCTGTAATGTGTCTGATATCAGAAGACACTTGACAATTCTTGTTCAATTATCTCTATTATTTAATGTGCTGTGAACTGCCTCTGAGTAAATAAATTAACCACCCCAATTACTTGGGATTCATCTGGGGAGGGCCGCGGCGTAATAGAAAATGCCGCAGAAAGCTGCATTGTGCCCAAACCAGGGGAGAGAGGGAGGGGAGGGAGAGGGGGTGTGTGGAAAAGGAGGGAGAGCAGGGGTGAGAGAAAGGAGAAGGAAACAGAGATTCACAGGGATAAAAAGGAATAAAGCAAATAAAAGTGATGCGGAGGGATGAGAAAGAAAGAAGAGAAAAAAGAGAGAATACAGATAAAGAAAGCACAAAAAAATGAAAAAAGTAACAGGATAAGTTACTTAAAAAACAGGCAGAAGATTATTTAAGACTTCATTCCTTGTGGCAAACATTATACAAACCCTATATGAACAAAATAATAAAGCCTTTACTTTTAGAAGAGAGGGGGAAATAGGATGAGAGAATGACAGAGCGAAAGCATGTGATATCAAAGAAGGGAATATTGAGGACCAGCAGAGCACAGTGGATCTTCCCAGGCTTTCTGCTGCTGGAGCAGAGAGATGAACAATCAGTCATGGGTCAGTCGGTCTGTCTGTTCACATCTGCCCATCAGTCCTGCAACGCTGTGCGCTACCACAGCACCGCTGCACACTGAGCTCACCCAAACTTACCTCAAGAGGTCTGAATCATATGATCGTATGCACTGCTATGACATGCACCCCGCTTAGAAGATCTATGCACAAACTGCACACTGCTCTGGGTTTAACCTACACACATTATTAAGCAAATGGCGAAATGTAATACTGTTATGATGGAGTTAGACCATGAAGCACATTTGTACGATTCTTCAGAAAACACTAAATTCAAAAACACTGCTAACGTTTAAGTAGAAACTAAATGGAGGAGATAACTTGCTATCTTCACTACTTATCAAAAGCCTTCACCGCACCTCTACTTTGTGCCGACCCAAGTTCCCTTTAAATGATCACATTTTAAACGTACTATCTAATCATCTGTTTATATCACATCTAAAGTCTAACTCAATTAGATGGCGAAAACTGGTGTCAAATCAGATATCTGTCAAAGCTTTTCTCAAGAAAAAACGTCTGTCAACTGCTGCCTCAAGTTTGTAGATGAAGAACAAGAACACACAGTTCTGTTTGTACTGAGTTGTGATACTTGTCCCATGTGACCGATGATGTAGTATTAATGTGTTACTTCTTCAAGAACTACAGTGTCTTGCTTGTGTGCTACAGCTGCACTTGGGGACTGTTAGGTGTATAGGTGTTTTAGTTTTTGGTTTACTTTGGGCGGACATGTAAGACCTGTGGAGGCAGTCAATAAAGATGGGTGGTAGATTTCAGAACAAAGTATCAGTTTATACAGGTGAATAATTGGGGAGCCGTAGGAGACAAACTGTCTTGTGCACATGTATACTAATTTCCATGTTGTGTGCACTTACGGTGCCAACAACTGTGCCATAAAAAGCCAAAATTCTGATTGGCTCAGCTGAACGTTAATCAGTTCATCACGATAAGGACACTATCTTCAAACTTTTAAGGAAAGAGTAGGAGTATGCACACACATCCACACCAAAGAGGGCAGATGTTGAGCCGAAATCAAGTAGATCATGAAATAAACAGAAAGTAACATTTTTGGAAGACTACACTGAAACATGCACTTGGGACATGTAATTATATATTTTAAGGCATTAAAGGGACCTCTCGACATCGTCTGGCCTTCAGAAGTGTGGCTGGTAGAGTAGAAAATATCAACATTTGCTAGTAGCTTGTGGTAATTTCTCCCCATGTCCCCTAGAAAAGTGCAGGCACCAGTCAGATGTGATGGATCAATACCGGATGTTTTGCTTACAGCCAATCAGCCGCAACTTCAATCAGACGCTCTGGAGTCCAGAGAAGAAATATCTATCATCTATGACAGCCTATAGAAAGGTGACCTCAGTTGCTGAGGTGATAAAGGTTACTTTAGTTACCACCTGTCACTGGCGCATCTCGCTCTGATGCCTCCAGACCTTGGCCTAAAGGCACAATCCATAACCTATTGGATGAGTCTCTGGGATAAGTGCTGCAAAATGAGATATGGAAACAGAAATGCAGTTTCAGGAAGTGAGCAAGGTGCTCAACATCATGTGGCAACTTTTCTTTCCTCCGAGCTGCGACGCAGTGCCAGTGTAATGAGCACCAAGATGATAACTATGAGCAGCGCTGACCAAATGTGCCACTTGAAAAATGTAGTTTTAAAGTATACAATACAAACCGTATTACCCATATATACTGCACTGCATCAGCCGGGAGTCGGTGTGTTGACTTGTGGAAACACATTTTCTCGATTTCATTCCCTACTGGTGTTATAAGGGGGTGAAAAGCAACCAAGGTGAATTTCTCTTGGTGATATCCTTTTATTATTTTGTCCTCGCCTTCCCTGTTGTCACCCTCTTCCTTTTCTAGTGAATCCTATTTTTCAGGAGGGGACCGCAGGTACATATATATATTTATATAACTATATAAAGAGAAATCTTTATGGCTGAAGGTGTTTGGAAGTAAATAACCTGGCGTCTTGCTGGCTAGCGGCTGGTTTATCAGTGGGTGAAGAAGAAGAAGGAAAAACAGCCCTTCAGATTGACACAATGGCATGCGCTCCGACAGGGGGAGAGGGCACGGAGGCAGGGAGGGAGGCGAAGAGGAGGAGAGCGAACACAACAAACGGAGGAGAGATAGTCTCGATATCAGGACCCAAATGGGATGAGGAAGGTGAGCGCAAATCCCACCGCCCCAGTTTCCTTTTCTAAAAAACCTCCTCTTCTATCCTTCCCTGTGTTGCTTTTTTAGGATTTTGGGGGCTAAATCCACCAAGGTGGGCACTGATACATCAGAAAAAAAGCATGAGAGCTGCTACTAAATTACTACAGCAACTACTGTAGCGACACTTTGAGAACATTTGCAAAATTTTACACTTCCTGGAACCGCGTTTTTTCTTTCACCGGCAGCATTCTTGGGTGAGGGATGGGACGGTTTAGTATCACAAATGGGATGCTATTCTCCAATTTCAGTTAGGGACTAAACGGAGCCAAGGCCCCTCTTTTGGCTCGGCACACTGTCTCATGTCTTAACAAGGCTTTACCCTCGGCCAAATCTTAAATAAAAACCTTCCGAATCTGGCTCCGTACGCCAAACCAGATTGCACTTTGTATGCGCGGGTGTGTAAGCATTTGTGTGTGTCTGTCGTGGATTTGTGAACTGTGTCAGTGCTCATGTTGTGTTGCCTCGTGTTTTTTTTTTCTTGCCTCTCCCTCTCGCCTCCCTTTAACTCACCCCCGTCTTTCCTTATACAGCATATCAATGAAGGCCAGATATGTACTAGGGGAAGGAGGGTGTGTGCGCGTGTATGTGTGTAGCCGTGCATGGCTGAGCGCACTGTTCAATAGTGTGGAGGCTGGCTGGCTGGGGCCGCGGCTGGCAAACGGCTGCAGCGGAGACTTCGGCTGGGGCTCCGCTATCGCACCCAGTTATCGTTTCCCCCATGAAGGGCTCCCTTATCACCCCAGCCCAGAGAGGTCTCCCTTCTTCTCCCATCCCCGAGACACACTCCTACTCTCCCTCCCCACACACCCTTCCCCTCCCTTCTCCGCCTCCCTCACCCCCCCATCCCCTCCTTTCATATCCACCCAGCGCTCCGTCGTGCAACATTCAACCGAGAGGGAGGGAGAGAGAGAGAGAGAGGGAGGGAGGGGGGGCTTCAAAGATTCTCTCTCTCACACACATAAACACACACAAACTCCCTGAGTGTACATGCGTGTGTATGTGCGTGCGTACGCTCAATTTGCCAAAACAGTTTTTCCAGTGTAATTGGGCTTGGGGTACCTGTGTCCATGAGATAGCGCAGCCTCTTCTCCACGCGAGCTGCTCGGGCGTCTATGTGCCTCTGCTCGCTCTCCAGCGCAGACAGCTCCCCAACCACATACTGACTGGTGTCTTTGAACGCCTTCTGTCAACCAGAGAGAGAGAGAGAGAGGGAGGGAGGGAGAGAGAGAGAGAGAGAGAGAGAGAGAGAGAGAGAGAGAGAATGGTTATAAGAGAAAAGGAAGAGTAGTGCAATATAGCATTAAACAGAGACACACAAAAAAGGATGGAGGGACGAGACAGAACGAGGGAGAATAGAGAAATACAGAGAAGGAGTGAAGCAATAAGGTAATGCAGCGGTGGAAAAAAGAGAAGAATGAGAAAGAAATGAAAAGCAGAGGGAGGAGAAGAGTCAAACTGTATGAATAGATGTGCATAAATCCTTCATACATAAAACAATTTTGCCAGAGAAGAGTTTGCTCTCACACGTAGAGATAAAACAAACAGCTAATGACAAACTGTTGCTGCCTCTCGTTTCGTCTGAGCTTCGTTTGGCTTTCTGGAGCAGTTTTTAAAACCTAATCAGAGTCCTCTGAACGAAGATGCACTGAAGTAAATTTTGACTGACTATCAACACAAAACCTGCAAATTTTAAGGAATGTATTGAAATGTATTGAAAAATAATGCAACTGCACGGAGAATCTCACCTGCGCCTGCACAAGGTTCACTCTAACTGGCAACCTTAATGATAACTGTGTAATACTGTGTGATGTATTGATCATGTTTCTGTGATTGTTAGTATTTGTTTGTTATTAATTGATGTTTGTCTGCATTTTTTTATTGTTTAATTTTAATTGATCCATGCATTCATGCATCCATCCATCAATAATAAGTTAAAAAATCTATTCTAATCGTTTGGTTAAAGAAGCAGTGAAGCACTGAAGATAAAAGGCTTCAGGTGACAGGCGTCATCCTCCTACATGTCATCAGTGTAAGAAACACCTTTACTTTTGCTTGTAGTAGCTCAGTCTGTAGGGATTTGGCTTTTAGAGTTGTCTGTTAGAGTCCTTGTGCAGACCAATGGCATTCAGGTGCCACTTCACCTTTTGGGCACTGCCGATGTGCCCTTGAGCAAAGAATGATAAGCATGGCTAACCCTGCACTATCCCCTTGTTGCATCTTTGTGCTGAGCGTGTAGGGGGATTCTTGAAAAGACGCACTGTCAACTTCCAGTTACCTGAAAATTTGTGTTGAGTGGCATATAATGAAGTAATTACATTTTTTTATATCTCACACTGCTGACATCCAATAATCAACTGTATTACTAACTGTGACTCCACATTACAGTCATCTTTCACTAAGCTTCGGCCTTTCATCTTTACTTTCTAACTTTAAAATCGTAGACCCTTGTGTGGTGAATCCTTAATGTTCATGTGCACCTCATTAAAATGTGCAAAAACTTCAATAAAGTCAAATCACATATTTACTTTACAATTAGTATTTAAATAATTTCCTGCTCAGAACATTAACTTGAAAAGAAGAGAGGAAAATAGATGTTAAAAGAGACACAAGTATTAGAAGTTTAACAAAAATCATTTAACAAATTGTCTTAAATACTTTTTTGTAGCGTAATATTAGCCTGCCTGCATGTGAAATGTCTCCACAGTCTCATTCAGCTGCCCCCCCGCACACACACACCACACACACACACACACACACACACACTCTGTAAATCTTTCCTCTCATACACACAAAACACCAGCCACACAATTACTATACATACTTACACACACACACACATCACTCTATAACCATATGCACTTAATACACACTCCATTTCTGACCCTCTTCACCTCTGTCTCCTGACTGCTTGCTATTCTCCAGAGAAACTCCTCTGAGTGAGGAAAATGTTTATTCAAATTCACTACTGAGGATGCATCCGAAAAAATATCTCCATTTTATTGCTGATGCACTTCATTTTTCTTAATGGGAAGGAGAACTAGTGAGCAGGAGAGAGAGAGAGAAAGTTTTTTTTTTTTATTCCACCCAGGCCAGCACTTTTTCCTGCTCTCTTCCCAACGTGCGAGTGTGTGGCTCTGCGCACGTGTGATTTGTGCATGTGTGTTGATTCCCAGCAGCCTCCTCCTCCCTCCTCCTCCTTGCGCGCTCTCTCGCTCTATCACCATATTTTTCCTTGGCAAATCAATTTTACACATGATCAGCCCACTCCCCTTGCCGCGCTCGGCCCAGCCGTAATTAAGAGGAGGGAAATTACCATATATATTATATTAATGCAAACATCATTCAGCAGGTAATTCTTGGCTGATCGGGATAATGGAAAGGTTGAACACCCATTAACCCTGGGGCCCAGGCACTGGAGAGGAGGAGGGTGTGTTTGTGTGTATGTGTGTGTGTGTGTGTGTGTGTGTGTGTGTGTGTGTGTGTGTGCGCATGGGATCGGGGTGGAGGGTGCAGGGTCGAGGGTAAGAGAGGGCTGCATGCAAAGAAAGATTCACCCCATGGTCTCCAGTGGCACACACACTTACTGAAATAAAAGCACTCTTATGGACACACTCTTTGTACACACAAGTTCAAACACAGGCTGAGAAGAGAGTGTAAGTGTGTGTGTGTGTGTGTATAAACACTTGAAGGACACGTAGACACACAACTTTTCTGCAGACACACACACACACACACACACACACACACACACACACACACACACACACATCTCTAAATGGCAGCTGATATCTACTATTGTTATAATTAAAATGGCAGTCTGTTAGATCAATATTTAGGTGTCTGCAAATTTTAGGAGTCGGCGAAGAAAAACGGACAGTAGAGAGAAGGTGTGTGTGTGTGTGTGTGTGTGTGTGTGTGTGTGTGTGTGTGTGTGAGGAGGACTAGGTGGTGAGGAGGAGAGAAATGTAAGTAGAAGAGCTCAGTGACAGATTTATCTAAGACAAGACAGGAGAGAGAAAGAAAGCTCACTAACAGGAAATTTAAAAGAAGGCCAAGTGGGAAAAATTAAGGGATACCGCCTAAAACCTCACTCCCAATCCCTTACTCCCCTATTTCACTTTGTCAAGCCCAAAATAAAGCTTCATAAAGCTACAGCTGCAGGCAAAGAAGACTTTAAGGAAGCTGGTGGCCATGGCTGATCAGAGGAAGAGTCAAGAGTTGTCACTTATCACAGTAATAACTCTTATCTTAGCTATGGATTTTGACTTTTTTTAAGATGATGTTTTTGGTTATTTGCCTTTATTTGATAGGACAGGGAGAGCATGGAAGGTAGAGAGAGGGGATGACATGCAGCAAAGGGCCACATGTTGAAGTCAAGCCACTGATGTGAGGACTTAGCCTTTGTACACCTGGCTCCCACTCTACCAGGTGATCCACGGGTTGCCCAGATTTGAGTTTTTTTGTCAGCTTGTCAGGAGGGATAAAGTTTAAAATGCTATTCTGGGTTTTTAAAGTGGCCTCGTATGCAGTGGCATGTCCAGACGTTTTGTACTGGGGTGGCCAAAGTGGGGCACTGACTTCTGCAGGGGTTGCATTAAGTACCAGCGTAGCTTAATGTACCATTTTTGTCTCCACCACCCAGACCTACTTTAATTACTAACACGAGATTGTCTGAACATTCCTGTTAATAGTTTAGTTTTAAAGATGAAGAGGACTACCAATGACAACACAACAGAGCAGCAGCACATGAATGTAAAATAAAGCTTCAATACTTTGTCAAATTGTTCCTCCCAAAATAAATAGTGCAATAGCAAGGATTAAGTGCCAAAAAAAATCTAATAAATACTGGTAATCCTGTTTTAACAATTTTTTTAAACAGTTGTATCAATTTATTTTAAAATGAGACAGGCTAGACACGACTCTGGCAAATTATTGCCTCTCAGGTTTAAGACTGAATTGCGCCTCTAAATGACAATTTAGTTTACTGGTCAAACAGTTCAAACTGACTGGACAAATAACCAGTCATTATGGGATGGCCATTACTGTCGTCTACTGTATGTCACACACTGACTATGGATAAGAACATCATACAACCCTACTGAAGAAAACCTGAACTATCACTTAAAGGTACAAAATAAAAACACAAGTATGATGTAGATGACAAAAAAAAGACAAACCTCCTCTTCAAACGGTCGGCGAATGTCGAGGTCCGTCGGTGAACCTCTGTCCTCCTCAGCCCTCTTCAGATCCTCAGGAACAGACTTCTGCCTCTTCACCTCTGCCGGGAAGACGGACAGGAAGGAGTGTGAAAAGAAGTACAGATATTCACAGTCAGATACACTTAAGATGTTGAGATATCTAATTATGTTGTGCTTTGATCTATTGTAACATTTGTTATTAAACATGCTTCGAGTGACAGGTGGTTAGTAGAAGTGGTGAGTCCTGAGTGACCTTTTAAATCAAAAATGAATAAATATTTCTTATCATAAGAGTTATCACTGTATGTATATTTTAACGTTACTACGATGACTATTTAGCCTGATATTCTTCCATCAAACAAGCGATGACAACATCATCTCAGCGTTAGCCTTCAGTTCTTTCAGTGACTGAGCTGAAAAGTCACTGTGACAATAAAACTTTTCTTAGTTTCTTGGTTGAAGGTTTTCCTCATTTACTGGTAATTTATTCAGCAGCTACAGACTGTTTGCATGTTTGGCTTAAAATCTAAAAATACATGTTGAGAATTGAAAGATCTTTCTGTATACTAATATGAGGAGTTTGATATCCTGAAGTTGAACTGTGGTGTGAAAAGAAAGAGGCAAATGTAATTAAAGGAGCAGCTTCTCCTCGAGGCTGGTTTCAAACAGCAGAATCATTAATGAGCCTCTGACCCTAAAGTGTCAGTGAACGTCCTGCACGTTACCTGCGCTCAGGTGTTACCTGGATGTACGTGAGTCCAGTGTTGCTGTGTGCAAACATACCTCCCTGGGTAAATACTGTATGTACTGTGTGTGTGTGTTTGTGTTGCATTGTATCCCACCTGGTCTGGTCTCCACATACTGGCTGAAGGACTTCAGCTGTGTTTTTCTGACTGCAGAATCCTTGTTGAAGACCACCGGGCTACGCAACCTCTCTGTGGCTCTGCGCAGCCGCTCTGCTCGCAACTCCTCAGCGTTATTCTGTAAAACACAGAGAAAAGGTGTTATGACTTACTGTTAATGCTATACTGAATGTCACAGGAACATATTCATGAAATGACTTCATCGAGGGTATTATATTTAGGGTTCCCACACATCTTCCTCAACCAAATTTTAAAATGTTTACGTGACTTTTCTTCAAACATGTCAGATTCAAATTCTATTCAAACAAAACTTCAGCTAGCTGGCATACGTAGAGGGAGAGATGGCAACATGAGAGCGACTGAAGAACACATGCAACGTCAGGAAGTGCACAAAGAAAGTTCTACTTCAAAAAATGGCCATTGTAAAAACATAACAACAGTAAACCCCCCACGCACAAATGGAGAAATTGGTTAAACTTGAAATTATTGACTTAAAAAACAATGTCAGCGATTAGTCTGCTGCCTCTCCACATCTCCTCTATTATTCTGTCAGCCTCCACCAGCCACTTAGATCTGCTCTCAGGCTTTTATTAGGCAGCCGCAGTTTCAGGATTTCACAGCCACTCTGTGATTATTGTGACCAAATACACACACACACGCACACACATGCACACACACCTGCACACACACCTGCACAAAGACACACACGCACCCCATTAGTGCACATGTAAACACGTGTGCGCAAACACGCTCACTGACAGGCCATGAGATAAATCTGGTAGAAGTTGATATGTTAGCTACATTGTGGTTTGCTTGAACACCTCTCCCCAAACACACACACACACACACACACACACACACACACACACACACACACACACACACACACACACACACACACACACACACACACACACACACACACACACACACACACACTCTCTCATTCTCTTCCTCACTCATGAGAGAGACAAAAAGCAGGCAATTAACTTGACTTTCAACAAAACCCCGAGCCAGAAAATATATTCAGATTATGCAAAATGCAAAAAAACGCTATTGTTTTCAAAGTGAACATGTGTTAAAAAGCTACACGCTCGCTTCTCCCACTATCAAAAACGGCGTGCAGAAATGCTTTATTACCAGGCCTCCAAATATGCCAAGCCGAGTGGAAAAGAAACCGACTCCGGCTAAGATTGACGTTGTGGCAACGCTAATAAGACGGCGAAACGTGTAATAAAGTCGACAATTAGGGCAAACATGTTCCACTGCCTGAGACGGAGGGAGATAGTCAAGCAGGGTGTGCAGAGCGAGGAGAACTAATAGAGACGGTGTGGGCGGGGAACACGCTGTAGACGGGGAGTTGTTAGTTTAGCTTCAGATTATTGACTTTCAAAAACAATGTCAGCAATTAGTCTGTTCTCACTTTGTTTTGTCTATTAGTCTGTCAGCTTCTACCAGCCTCTTAAAACCTCACGTCAAGTCAAATCGAGGCAAATTTATTTATGCAGTGCCATATACAAAATGCCCAATTAGATCTTTTAAAACACAAGGCCAGAGCTTGGATGTGTGCAAATGTTTGTGTGTGTGTGTGCATGTGAAGCTCCAGAAGAGTAGAGAGGAGATTTAAATTACTGATCGCAAGAAAAGTGAGGAGGTAAATGACACTAGTACATAAAGGCCTTCTCTCAGTGTCCAATGATTTCTATGTATTTACCTTAATAAAACTAAATATAATATCTCTATCCAACGATGAAAAGTTACAATAACAAACGTGTCATTCAGTGCTAAATATTTGAATTACATTAATGTTAAAGGGGCAGTTACCCCCTCAAAAAATGTGTTCTTCCTCGTACCTGTAGTCAATCTAGATTGAGTTGCCGAGTGTTGGAGATATCAGCATATCATTGCACAACAGTGACATTGATTGAGATCTCTAGAGCAAATATCTCCAACGCTCTGCAACTCACACCAAAACAATCTAGACTGATAAATAGCACTACAGATAATAAGAAACATATATATACTTGATTTTTTTGAATAAACTGTCCCTTTAAGGTTGCAATTTAAAATTTTTAGTAGTTCCAACTTGCATTTTGTAAAGAACATGAATAAATAAATAAACAAATATAAAATAATGTCATTTCTCACAAGGTTTCTATCTTTCAGAGATTGCTGGGGAAAGGCGGCAAAAAAGAAGAGTGAGTATTTTCATGCAAATGTACTTTGTTCAGAGGAGTGCTGCCGTGATATCAAACATAGGTTGTTACAGGATTTCTTTAAAAAAAAAAAAAAGTTGTTAAATGTGCCTCGTCTAAGTGACCTGGGTGCTTTGCTTACACCACAACTTTATGCAAACTGCTAAAAAAGCAACAAAAATCTCTCAGAAGACCAAAACGGTCATCCTCCTTTCACAGTGATTAAGCAGTTAGTGGCGTGTGTGTGTTGTAACCTTTATTAAAGTAATACTAAGTCAAGAGTTTGTACTTTTTAAGTCACATTGGTGAAGCAAAAAACACTGTAAGGGTTTACAGTCTGATTCGCATTTCAGCCACCCACTCAACAAAGTACTCAAATCACGAGTTTCTCTCGACAGAAGTCCATCAAGTGACTGATTTTATGAATATTTCATGTTTGTTTGCAGAAAAAAAGTGTAACAGTGTATCACTGATAATTGGATGTCAAAGGATTTATTGGATTAATGTTGCTCTCCTTGTCATATTTTCATTTTTTTTTAACATTTTGGTGTGTTGACTGGTGAAAAACTGCAAGCTCCTGCAATATCTACAGAGAACTGTTGATTTAGCAGAAGAGTAAATCCCCGGGGAGACTGATTAGGACACTGAAGCTGTCGACCCAATTATTACTTATTGTTTAACTGTTGTGGATCTGACGTGTTCGCTGGACTACAACCAGAGGTTAACACAACAACGTGATAATGACCAAAGACGGTTTCTCGACTGGCCTTCAACACCTTCTTAAAAACTAACTAGACAATGTCCTTCTCTCTCTCACTCACACATACACACACAAACGCACACGCACACACACGCACACACACACACACACACAGCACCTGCCCACTTGGCTACCCCTCTGTCTCCCTTTCACACTCTGGGACGGGCAGATATTGGGGTGTCCCCTCCCTCCCTCCTCTCTCTCTGTCGCTCTCCCTCTTTATCTCTTATCGCCGCCATCATCGCGGTGGTGATTTGGTGCTTTTGGTGTGTGTGCAAGTCTGTGAACGTGCATGCAGGGGGCTGCGTGACTAACGTTGCAGTCTGCTGAGCGTCGCATGCCCTTATCGTGCGCTGCCGAGGCTGCGCATACACACAATCGCTAATGAGAGACAGGGAGTGTGTGTGCGTCTCTGATGTTCCTGCAGGTCGTTCCACCCGCCTGAAGGACTTTTGGGATGCCCAATCCTCTTGGGACAAACAGTTTATCCTTTTTTAAAGGACAGAGGAAGTCATTTTACTAAACGTACACAAATATATTTATGCACATGTGTGCACGTTCATTTATAAAAAGTTTTGATTAAAAATGACTGATTTGTTTTAGTAGTTTTGTGCTGAGTATATTCATTTTGTGCAGCTTTCCTGTATATCACATTGGTGACGATGAGAAGCACATACATGGAGGTGCATTAGAGAAGCAGCTGAGTAGGAATAATGCAATGCCATTACAAAATTAACAAGACTTTTGAGAAAAAGTAGTCCTTGCTCACTGATATAGTAATACCAAAGGTGAAATAGTCTTATGTAGAAAACTTGTGTAGTTTAAACTATTTTGACTGTTTTTTCAGCAGCCCTTTATCCCTTATCTCCCACTTCAAAGCAAGTTGGCTGGATTAGCTGGGCTGGAAACAGACTTTTGAATGCCAGAAATTTCAGCACCTGATCAAGTCATCAAGACATTAGTTTACAACCCAATCAAACAAACACCTGCAGGTATATGTAAATTAGCAGTCATGCTAACTCTGGCATATTTACATTTGTATTTGATACTGATAGTCATTAATATGCTATTTCCCTTTTAAATAAATAAATAATAATTATGACTATTTCATGATATATGACATAAAACATCTCACCTGTTGCACTTTCAGTTCTACACTGTGATGGTTAATCATGATTTTAGCTCCTGTGCTAATCATATATATTTATAACAAGACAGTGATAGCTAATATTTTGATGTGTCTCAACAGAGATCCGCTTGCACGCTAAATGTATGTAAGGAGGAGGTGTTAGGCCTGATTGTTATTGTGCTGAACGTTATCTCATTTTCACTCTCTGGATTTGTGCAGATTTTCATAGATATCTCTACCTAATCATGTAAAGTTTTGATAAAGAATAGAGTTTAAATAACTATAAGTTGAACAAATACTGATTTCTCAATCAAGTATTTGAGCACTTATGCTCACCACTAGTTCTGCGTCAAGAGTTGTTAGATATTTGATTTAATTCTGTTGAGATGGACAGGTAGCGTTTTCAAATAGATTAGCTGTTTAATGTTCAGTTTATTATTTCTGACTGTTTTAAAGTGTCTTTTTCTTGCTTTTGGAGAAAGTGAATTGAGTGCAGGCTTTGAATACCTTGTTCACTGACGTTCACCCATGCATTCCCACAAAATTTGTATTCTGATGGTAATAAAGTGCTGTAAGTTGCCGACCACTGACTCAGAAAAAGTTTAGAGTTCACGGTCAGGATACCAAAATCACATTTTATGCAGAAAAATACGCTTTTTGGGTAATGTGTTTTGAACAGGTGTCGACCAAACGGGCAATTCTACTTCTGTGAGGGTCAAATGGTGACACACAACACATATACACTCCTTTGGCCATAAAGAGCTAAGCCTTTTAGGCTTTGAACACAAGAGGGTGTTTATGTGAATCGATGATCAAAGACATCCTGTGTCGCATAAGCACAGAGGGTTTCACTTGTACTGACACACACACGCACACACGTACTCACCTTATTCCACTTGACATTCAAAATCAATTAAACAGATGTTAAGACTGGCCGACTTCTTGTTGTTGACTCAATATTCACATCACAAGATAGACACATGCAGCAGCAACAACCCCCCCTTTCTCCACTGTGACAAACACACACACACACACACACACACACACGCACACGCACACACACACACACACACACACGCACACACACGCACACACCAACAACTGTCTGAAAAGGTCATAGTCAATAGAGGGGGATTGCTACATGTTATGTAGAGCATTACGATGCCACTGTGCGTCTCTCCTGGCTGTGGACTGACTCATATGGACACGAGAGGGATAAGCTACAGTCTTACATGAAGTGGTCCAACTGACTGACGTGCACACTGTGTCAGTCGACTGAACGCCAGGGTCAATCGGACCTGATTGATTGGACTGACCCTTTGATGGAGTGGAGAGAAGGGACAGAGAGAGAGAAAGAGATAAAAGGAGAGAAAGAAAGAAAATAAAGGACCCCAGTGGGTGTTTTCAGGTGAGTACGTGCGTACCTCCAGTCCTTCTGCAGGGCTGACTGGGGAGGTGGAGGAGGCAGTGGGTGAGGATGAGGAGGAGGTGGAGGACGGGGATGAAGGGGAGGTGACTCTTCTCGGGCTGACCTCCACGAGCTTCTTCAGCTTCAGATCCACGTGCTTACTGTTTGGACCTGGACAGAGAGAGAAAGGATAATCAGTACAAACAGCACACATCAAAAACACAATGAAACATGAAAACTACAGACGTCTGAAGTGAACAAAAGCGCCAGGTACAGCACACACAAACTACAAAGTTTACAAAAAAAGAAAAAAGGTGAGACAACTTAGTTGACATTCATACACACACAAACACACACACACTCAGGCAAAGCCATTGATAAGGAACATACACACAAACACATGAGTGAGAGGGGATATACACTACACTATATATATATGATAGAGATCTGGACAGACCAGGCAGCCTTAAGTCCTGTTTGTACTGCAGAGAGATGCTGAGGCACTGAGTGTACATTGCTGGGACTATCACCATGGTAACCACAGGGTAAGATAGAGGGAACGGGAAAACCAGAGAAAGAAAGACAGAAGGAGCATGTCTCATTTTTAAGTGTTTGTTGTCTTACAGACTCTTTCTTAAGAGTTTATATAACTTAGTGAATCCACAATGTTAAAAAAAATGGGTGAAAAATACATGTGAAATCCAGCAGCATACTGCAACACAAAACAGCACCGCAAACTACAGCTCCCAAAACAACTGTGGAGGTAAGACATCACCTCTCTGAAACTGCTTCAACAAAACAATACATTGTAACTCTAATGAAAGTAGACTGTATTGCAGAGCTTAGTACACTGCATTTGTTTTAGTTGAGTGAACCTAATTAACAAGCGTCTGAGTTAATTTTTACTTCTTTAGTTGCACAAGATATAAATCCTTCTTTAAATGCAATCTTGCTGTTCTCTATTCAAATCATCAGCATTTATTGCAATATCATCTTGTATTAGCACCATAAACTTAGCCTGGCATCTCTTCACATAGGGCTGAGTGATACGGAGAAAATTAAATGTCACAATATTTTTGATCGAATGCCATTATTGTGACAATATTTCAGGGTTGACTGTTGTTGTTTTCACAAAATATTTAGACAACTGAACTTTTATGCACGTCCGAAAACCGCCAGAAAAGCGCATCACTCAGCAGCAAAAGAGGAGCGCTCGACAGGTGCGTTGTACCATAGGGAAGCAATGGTTTTGCTGGCGCTTTTCTAGCGCCGCACCTCAGTTTGATCAGCCCTTAAGAGGGTAAAGTGAAGGATTAGCACAGCTAAAACAGTCTGGTAAGTTCAGTAAATTACAGAAATTTACTGCAAAGCCTTTAAAACCAGGAAAAGATAACACATGATAATACATATCCAAAATCTGAGATGATATCCAATCCCATATCACAATATCAATATAATATTTATACATTGCCCGGCCCTAGCTTCAAGTGAATTAATCTTGAACCTCCCATTTCAGTTTTGATTTCCAGTGGGCATTATCGACAGGAACATACCAGAATGCCTCTGGATGCATCTAGATAGACTAACAACTAATAAAAGAAATGAAGCATGTGATGTAGCGCTGTTACACATGCAAGTTAAGGCAGTGATTGGTCCAATTTCAAGCAGAAAAAAATGGAGACTGGGGCACAAAACTTTCTCAACTTAACATTTGAAGCGATGAAATTATTTATTAGCGCTGCATAGTTTGACAGTTCAATCAGAGTTTCATGAGCCTGGTGTGTTTTTTTGTTGTGTTTAGGTTAAAAATCTCTAAAATAATGCTGATGATCCACTTTAAAAAGCTGGAGATATTTTTCAATTCTTTCTTTTCCTTTACAGCTCCCTTCACATTTATTTTCTCCAAAACTATCTTGCAAATGTCTTGCTAACTCCCTTCGCTCATTTCATCTGACAAACCTAACCTCCCGCCTCCCTTTACTCTCCATCCATCCCTAATGTGTTCGCTCTATTATTCTTTCTTCCTCCCTGCTCCTTCTCTTTCTCTCTTTGGCGTCCAGTAGTGACACACAGCTTTATTTTCCAGGAAATGGTAACCAAGGCTCCCCTGCCAGGCCACGCCACTGCACTGACGAAGATGAAAGAACAGGAGGGCGACCGTTTCATGTGTCACCTCCCTCCGTGACACACACACACATCAAATGATGCATGCATATATATGCCAAACATACACACACTCTCTTGAACTCTCTTAAAACAGACAAGGACATACAGGAGGAGGTGTGTGTGTGTGTGTGTGTGTGTGTGTGTGTGTGTGTGCGTGCGTGCGTGCGTGCGTGCGTGCGTGCGTGCGTGCGTGCGTGCGTGCGTGCGTGCGTGTGTGTGGGGGCTGGGCTGCAGGAAAGTGATGACAAAAACCAAAAATTTACAGGATGAAGTTTGGTATCAGCTACTTTAGCTCTACAATCACCATCATCCATTTCTTTCTTTCAAGACTACATAAAAAATTCCACCAACAAAGAACAAAAACACACAAATGGTGAAAAAACCCCAAACAAATGTGCGGAGATATTGCACTTCAAAGCTGGAGGAAGCATTTGTCTGTTTTCATGTTTGTTTCTTCTGGTCCTTCACTGTACTCTCACCTATCTCACATCGGCAGGAAAGTGAGGAAGCAAATAAAATAAATTAAATACAAAACAAAGTAATTAGTTTACCTCTGAAGATTTGAGCAAATGCTTTCCTGAAGATATGATTTCATTTTTGTCTGGGGAGCACTTTTCGGAGTTTATTAATTACTACTTAAAGAAGTTTCTAATGAAAGAAAACAGAAAAAAAACAACAACAACACTATGGCAACACTCAGCAAATGTTCACTGTTAGTTGGTTCCTCCTGCATGAAGCACCGAAGAGTCAGAGCCAACAGGATGCAGAGGTCAGGGGGGCAAGTTAACAGAGTATAGACGTACAGACAGACGGCATGCACTGAAGTGAGAAACTGTGTAAGTGAGGACGAAAGTGAATAAGAGAACAAAAAAATCAGACTGCTGCCAGCCTCTTCAAACTTTGATGAGGGCAGTTTAGACTACATTATGCTTACAGGGTGGAGGAGATAAGGTGGGGAATCACAAAGCCACAATATATACGGATAAAACTCTATTTGGGCACAACACTCCAGGTGAAAACATTTTTTTAGTCACGCACTGGTCATTTATGAGATTTGTGGCTGTTTAGCTTTGATAACATGTCTTCTTTCAGACTACTGGACAGAAAACATGCACAATGCACATTTAAGAGTTCATTTTAATTTAGATTTCTGTTCTGGGAAGCAAAAAGTGAGAAAAAAGTGCATATATAATTTGGTAATTCCTTATTTTCTTATTTAAACACAAAACTTCAGAAAAAAAAAACTTTTCACATTTACTGTCTTACTTTCTACCTGAAAGTATGGAAATTTTAAAATACATGTCTTTAAAGCCTGTTTTCTTAGAGTTTTTTCTCACTCTCTGAGACAAAAATTTCCACTTACATACCAAACTTTCCATCTTATTCCTGTCTATATTCTGATGCTTTTTACAGCGGGATAATGTAAAATCTTTTTTAAAAAAAAGTCTGTACTGCACTTTAAAATAAGAAAAAAAAATGTGATGGATTAACTTTCTGATTGGGGCGTGAAGACTATAGAAGTTCATTTTAATAATATTACAAAAGTAATGGAAACATAAAAAAAAAAAAAAAAAAAATACAAATAGTTGGCTGTGATGTAATGTGTATTGAACTTGTAAGAAAATGGCTAAAACATGCACAAATGCTGCTGTGGTCCTTTAACTGTGTATATT
The DNA here is from genome assembly GCF_008729295.1 of Plectropomus leopardus. Taxonomy (NCBI): domain Eukaryota; kingdom Metazoa; phylum Chordata; class Actinopteri; order Perciformes; family Serranidae; genus Plectropomus; species Plectropomus leopardus. The sequence continues at coordinate 4,759,583 of NC_056477.1, read as the reverse complement.
CTTATTCAGTGATAAAGATAGATACCCAAAACTCCCTGTATGCGAAACAAAACTAAAGGAAAGAAGAATTTTGAATATGGCTTAATATGGTTTATTTTTCTGGAAATGTCTGCAAATTAGTGCTTATTTAATAAGATGAGGCCTCAAATGCATTTTTAAAGAAAATTTCAGAAAACTTGTAATAAAAAAAATGTAAGTAACTGGGAAGGTTTCATGGCAATATCTAAATGTTAAAAATGTTACTCTTTTCACCTGGGGTGTCTCACCTTTAGTGCTGTTTGGATGTGATGTATCATTACATATTATTTAAATATTCTGAACATGTAGGAAATACATTAGAGAAGGTCCAGACAGGCAAATAAGTTAGTTAGAAAAAGGCAACCACGACAGTGAAGCATGCAGCAGCACACAGCCAGATTTTACCCAGAGGCCTTAGCTCAGAGTCGGGGTTAGTAAGCTCCAGGGGAACGTGGGTGCCTGAGGTGGTTGGAAGAGGAGCCTCCAGTGGCAGTGGGTTAGTAACCAGCGCAGATGCAGATGTGGCAGCAGCAGCAGCAGCAAGAGTAGTATCATCATCATCATCATCATCACCACCACCACCAAAATGGAGCTTCTCTTCTTCAGCCCTCCCCTCCTCCTCATCCTCCTCACCCCTTTCACCGTCAACGCCATCATCCTCATGATGACCTCGCACTCCATCCAACATATCTGTGGGTGCGGAGCGGGACAGAGGAGAAGGGAGGATGAAAGGAGGTGAGTCAGGGAGACAAGGAAGGAAAGTGAGGATGGAAGGAGAGAGAGGAGAAGTAAACAGACAGGTGTTAAAGGAATAAAAGAAAATGAAAATGCAGAGAGGAGTGCAGAAAGAAAAATCTTGGTTAGTGCGTTAACAGTAATCTGTGGTAAGAGTTATGCTAAGTGAGCTGATTCAATAATCCTTGTTTTACATGTATAATCCACCATAACATGTCTCCTCCCCTCAGGCACTCAGTAAACGTTATTAGATGATGACGGCCGTTAGCAAATAAATCGCCACCCTAATATTCAGTGCACTCATTACAACCAGAGGATGCAGAACTTCAGTGTCTTTACGCAGGACTGTTGCATTTAAACAAACAGTGTGTAAGATTTAGGGGGATTAAGTGGCATCTAGCTGAAACTTCTCCCAGTTAGAGTTTCTTCAGTGCTCAGGAGGTTTTTACTGGGAGTTGAATAATCTGCAGAGGTCTCCTCCTCTCCAAAACAAACAGACCAGTGACTTAAACCAGTAAAAACACTGAATAAATCACTTCCACCTAACCGATCAGTGTTTCTCCAACACTGTTTGACATGTCAGAGACAGGTGGCTTGCTCACTATATGATAATGTGTGCTCACCTTTTTATCTCTGATAACTTAACATCCAGACATTTGGGAGGTTTTTAACAGGATCAAAAGTATACTCAGAGGTCTCCTCTTCTCCAAAACAAACAGGCCGGTGACTTAAACCAGTAAAAGCACTGAATAAAGCAGTTTCACATTACAAATCCTTGTAGCTGCTTGTTGCAGATGGGCTTCTAATAACGGTGGCCAACACAAAGACGCAAAAGACGATTGGCCCTTACTGGAGTCAGTGTTTGTCTGTAAAACATGGCAGTGCAACACAGTGACGCAACACGGCTCCCTATGAAGACATAAACGGATGATTTTTAATAACAAAAACAGTCAGCACTGTAGGTGTGTTAGTCTGACTTTGAGAAATTGGTCCTAGTCTGATTTCAGTCGAACCAACATGTTTACATGTATTTTAAAAGTCCAGTTTTAGCCGGACGAACACAATAACTTGACTTTTCTGACATGTAAACGTTCTGAATGGTTGTTTTCAGGTCATTATACACTAAAGAAAACATGAATTATATTATATTGCATTTCTGTCAATATTTCCCCCTGAATCCTACAAACTGGACATTTAAGAGTATGCTCGTAATTAATAAATCTAATATCTAACCTGATTCATGGCATGAAAGGCCACCAGAGTGACCAGGAGGGACCCTGACTGATTGGTGTCAGTCAGAAGGTTCATGTGCATCGCTGCACTAATATCTGACACACAAAGTGAAACCGAGACCTCAGTTTAATTCCCCTCATTCAAAGATCTGTTGCCTGCCTTTCTTGTTCCAGATAAAAGAGGTAAGGGCAAACAAAAACCACAAAAACATGAAAGAACATATTCCATTAAGTCTCCTGAGGGGCTCAATAGAAACAACAGCGTCTCCACATTAGGAACAAAAGAAAAACCATGTTAGAAGAAACTCAAATGGAGACCTGAGCAGCTCTAGCTGCATGGATAACCCACCATGGATTAAAACAAAACAATCAGTAAACAGCGTCTGACATTGCAAGCTCCCTCCTCTGCTATTTACTACTTGGTGGGTAGAGAGACGGAGAACAAAGAGGGAAGGAGAGAGAATCAAAATAACAGCATTTCCTGTTTTTTTTTTTTCTTTTTTCTAATTTGCTAGCTGCGATGCGGAGCGTGCTCGCAAGCGCCGTTCCTGCGTGGCTGGCTGGGGCCTAATTAATGGGAGGCCATGGTGATGGAGTTTGGAAAGTTTCTTTGCGGGCAGACACTTGGAGGGGGCAGCCCGAGCTGCATTAAAGGACCGTGAATGGTGTTGAGGGGAGAGAGGGAGAAAGACAGAGAGAGGGAGAGGGAGAGAGAGCGTGGGGGCTAGGATTAGCCGTTCTGCTCGGCAGGCCTTGTGTATCACAGCCAACAGCATTTCTCTCTTCTCCTCACCTCCTCCTCCTCCTCCTCCTCCTCTCTTGTTCCGTTCTTTCCTCCAACTCCATTTTTAATGAGATCAACAATTAGTCCAATTCAGAAAAGCTGAAAGAGCAAATAAATCAAGTGCTACCCTCCCTCTGCCGCACCGTCTTTCTTCTGTTGTTTTACCTAACGAGTCGCTGATCTCACTTCTCGTTCTTTAGCGTTTGTAAGTTTTCGATTTGTTTGTTCAACGCAGGAACCCGCCACCACTCTCAGGCCAATGTGCCCTCTGACCTTCCTACTTATCCTTTTTCCTCTCTGTCTGTATGTAACCCGGTCACCAGAGCTGCAACAAGCAGTTGATTTATCAATAAGTTCATTGACAGGAATATTACTGGCAACTATTTTGATGATTGATAAATTCTTTGGGTCACTTTTTGGGGGAAACATTCTCTGGTTTCAGCTTATAACAGCAGTTACATATTCGGCTGAGTCACCAGAGGAAAAATGTTGGCACTGTAAGTTTCTACAAACCAACGGATACGAAACATTTTTTTACGTTTTATACGTATCATATCAGTGTTTCTAAAGTGACGCAGCTCTGATTACAAGTGGTATCCGCCATGGCTGAAAAATGAAGCCAATGCAGAAGTGCTAAAACCTGCAGTTCTCTGAGGATGGCTTCAGAAGCCAGACAATCCACATAGACCCCCATATTCAAATGAACATGTTTACAGCCTGGTACAAAAAAACGTGTTTTGTTATATACCTAATTTCCTCCTTTATGATAACTGTATGGGAAGTAGTTTTTATATATCTCAACCATTTCTCAAAGCATTTTCACTTTTTTTCTTGCATTTTTGTAGCAAACAATTGAGAAAATACATATCTGTTGCTTGACTCACTCTTTCATTCCCTGTACTTCCTCTCTCTCAAGCAACAATGGGCCAAAATTCAGCGCTCATCAGTTTCTCCATTTCTTCATATCAAGAACCCTCTTTCCTTTTTCTCCTTGTTCGCAATTACGTTACCGCTTTCTCAACTTCTCAGACTCTTCATCATCTTCCTCACTTTCCCCTTTAATTTGCATGCAGCACACCCAATCTACCTGAACACAACAACCAAAAAGAGGGGAGTAATGTGGAGGAATCTGAAACAAATGACTGGAGTCCTAATAATGGTCATTATCATAATAACCCCAATTTCAAGGAAATGGAAAGCAGTGGGAAATGCGCATGGCAGCATTTGCTTCCCCTGCAAGCCATTATTAGAAGTGTTTGGTATTTTGAGCATTATTTGGCTGCACAATGTGTTGTGTTGATTAACAATTACTGGGCGTACGAGACGAGGGAGGAGTCGCGGGGTAAACTGCTGCTCTGAATATGAGGGTGGTGCATTTTCGACCCGTGGCTGTTGTCATATGGCATTTTGTTTTTCTCTGAGGATTAGGCAGAACCCCTTTAGAGAGCATAATGGAAATGTGTGAGTTGTAGCATGTGTGGATGAAGGAAGTGTGTATGTCAACAGCATGCTAGTGTGACTTTTCTTTTGTGTTATTGCTAATGAGTTTTGGTGAGATTTATGTGAGATATGCACTTGTGTTGGCAAGTGTGTGTGTGTGTGTGTGTGTGTGTGTGTGTGTGTGTGTGTGTGTGTGTGTGTGTGTGTGTGTGTATCAACATGAGGCCTTTTAATTAAACCCTGAAAGTTCGTGTAAATAAAAACACTTAGTGTCCATAAAGTGTATGTGTTTGTTTGCTTCTGCTGACTGTGTGTGAGTGTTCGGGTGCGTGCTGACCTCCGACAGGGCTCGCCTTGCCGCCCTTGCTTCTGTCAGTGCTGGACGCATCCAGCATGCTCATGTCAGACATCTTGACTCCGGATCGAGCCTCAGCTATCAGCTGCCTGGCTCGCTCTCTCAGCTGTCTCCGCCGCTCTGCATCTCGCTCCTGCACACACAAATAAAGAAGAAACCATATCAGTGACTCTTATGCAGGTACAAATAAACATTATGAGATCCTTCTTTTTTTGTTTGTCGCTTTCTTCTACAAATTTATGTTGTTCGACTTCTGGGTCAAAGCCTGACACGGGGACTTAAACACCAATAATTGGGCCAATAATTACACTTTTTTAACATTATGTAAACGTACTGACTGAGTCTGACCGTAAATGCTGAATAACTGTTTATTTGTGTAGCTTGAGAAGGATGTTTCAGATTGAAATGTTGTCTTGTAAAGACAAATAAACTGTTTATTTGGGGCACAACAATGCACGTAACTTCTTTGTGCCCTGCAGTGAAGTGCTTTTATCACACTTGGCACCCTTTCAAATATTTATCTGACATATTGAAATAACAGCTGTGGCCTTCTAAATTTGCCACTTTAATTTTCATGAACTGTTTAATACAAATAAAGTTCATGATAAAAAATTGTGAAGTCCATAAGTTTAAATGATTGATATAATATGAATGAGAGCTTAACAAGCGTCACTGTGTCTCATGAGAGAGACGTTACACGATCTGTAAGAGAGAAGACTCTACTGGAGTTTCTGGGACTTTAAACATGTGTGGCAGAGTAAAGACGCAGGCTTGCAGATAGTAAACAAAGCAGCAGATCTGCAAAGGGAGCAGGCTGAGACGGACAAACAAAGTTGAGTTCAGTCAAGAAAGGACCCAATTTTAATGGGCTTTATTGCCAATACATTTCCATTAAAATATGCCCAGATCCGTTACAATTCAACAATTTCAACAATATCATATTACTACATGATGACTACTTTATGAATGCACACTGTCGAAATCGACAATGCTATTATCATTTCCAGAGCACAATAAAATCTTCACAGATACACCAACTACTACAAAATACATAATAAGATGTTTTGCCATCAAAATGGTGGTACACACCTTAGTGCATTATGTTGTTAAAAGTGTATAGATACACACACACACACACACAATCTTGGCACTAGACATACAGTATTGAGCTGTCACCATCAGAGAAATGGCAGAACTGCCATTTTCAGGCCGATCCAATCTGATCCTACTGATAAAACCGGCCTCCATGCGCACACGCATGCACACATGGACACACACAGACACACACACGGACACACACACGGACACACACACACACACACACACACACACTCACTTGCAGAGTAAACAGGAAAACCTTGATGATGATGTCAACTGACAAACACTTAACTGCTGACGACCCAAGTGAGCACACACACTCAATGCACAAGCTGTACAGATAGAAATACACAAATATACAGGACAGGCTGCCACAATCAGGGCTCGCACAGATGGGGGCAAGCCAAATTCAGGGACTTTCAAGTATTTTTTCAAATACTCATTTGTATTTTCAAGGATGAAACAGTTTTCTTTAGAACCAGCAGCTGCAAGAAAATTGTGCAAGTTCTTAAATGAAGCAAATATTCCTCCCTATTATTAATAAACTGACGCTAATTAGAGCTCAAAACTCATCCTAACGACTGACGCTGCTCTGGTGTGAGTGTTTTTCAGGTTAGCGAAACATCCCAGTGCCAACTCTTAATTGGTGTTAACCAACCGATTTGTGCTCGTATGTCATTAGCAAAAAATTGCAACCACTGCTGTTCTTTGCTTCCTGTGACATTTATCTACTACAATTCATAAAATAATTTATCATTCTGGTCTTCTCTTAGTAAAATTCAAGTACTTTTTCAAGGACCTAATTAAAAAAAAAAAAAGTCTGATTTTCAAGGTATTCTAGGACTTAAATTTCTGAGCGTTGAATTCCATTACTTCAAGCACCTCCAACACCTTAATGTACCCTGAATAATGTGATTTACAAACAAATAAGTGACACTGATAAACTGATGGGGCAAAGTTATGAGGGTGCACACAGATGTAAAAAGTTGTGGCATTTCTGAGACTGGAGTTGTGGCAGCTGTGGAGTAATTCACTGCAGAAGTCAACTCTAGGTGAGCTAAAAAAAAATACAGTTTTGAATCCTGTCTACATGATTTGAACACAACTGAAGTTGGACTGACACAAACTCGGTCTTGCTGTTGTCTTACACAACTCAACCTATACACGAACATTTACGCACTCCGAAACTCCACCTTGCATCGGCCCTCCCCTCTCCCAAACATACACAACCACATATGACCCAAGGGAGAGTGAAGCTGCATTTCTCTGTCACTGTTCTCCCTCCCTGTTGTTTCCTGTTAATCAGGCTTCTCCATATTGAGGCAGGGGTTTTAGGGCTGGCCTATTGAAGCTGCCCATTTATCCATTAACAAAACAAGCAGCGCCCGCTAATGAGCTACATCTCTCCATTTCCATGTCAATTGTTTGTTTGTAGCCATTGTTAGGCTGGGACAATGGGGTTGTATTGTAAATGACAGCAACCCTAATGCACTCTATGTGTGTGTGTGTGTGTGTGTGTGTGTGTGTGTGTGCCTGTGTGTGTGTGAGCCCAAGGGGATGCCCACAGGGAGAAGGGAACACACCTTAGAGAGAGACTGATAAAGAGAGACAGTGGGAGCAGGAGAGAGAGAAACAGAGAGACAGAAAGCAAGATAAAGAGTGAGGAGGGGAGCGAGTTAACATTGCTTGTAGAAAAGTATTGAGTGTCAAGAATTACAAAACGTCTTTCCCAACCCTCTTATTCAGCGCAGTTCCAGGAAACAAAGCAGGGAATTATAATTTTTAATTTGAAAGAAAATGGGAGATGGTATCTCCAAACTTGGAAACTTCAATCTTTGTTTAGCACTTCCAAAAACCACCACTGATAAAAAGAAAACTTAACAAACATGACGACTAGATTACCTGTAGCATGCTTAACATCGACAGAAACCTCCAAAGGTAATTTTTTGGTGACTAAATGGAACTTTGAGGGCCAAATAAATTGATTAAGGACTTTGATTATTTTCACTGTAGGACATTAGCATCCAATAAACAGGCTAAAATAGGAAGCCTGGATAACAAGATTTAAACAAAAAATAAAGCAACGTAGAAGCTTCTCATTATCAGCGTAACAGCAGAAATTCAATCCATGTTTACATTTATGTGACCTGAGAACATGATGTAAATGGAAAACTTGAGGAGGACCGAAGTTGAACCTTGTGGAACACCACAAAACAAACACTCCTTATAATACTGTTATCAATAAGCAGGTTTCCATAACAGATTTTCGCAAAATATTTCCAAAATGTCGGTTAAACACAATTGCAAGATGACTGAGTTTCCATTGAGTGAAGTTATACGACCTCTCCTTTGGCGATAATATTCCAAGAAGCATGGTGATCGATGCTCAAAACATCAGCAGCTTTATTTCTATTGTAGCCACCGCACTAGCCGTCAATATTTCCAATCGAAGGCAACATAGGAGTATTACGTGAATGATAATGGAAAGGCAAGTCCTTTCTACATGGGAGCAGCCACGTATGAGGGATTTCTGGGAGGTGATAGTCCATGATTTCACAGTGGAATTGTGGATCGACTGTGAACTGGGAGCCAGTTCCTACCAAGCACATAGCCATAGCATCAAATAACTTATATTATATTATATTTCCATTGCATTGAAGTTCAAGGTGAGATGCAAGACGACATCAAAATGGGTTAGGATGAGGGCCAGTCTTAAAATAGGTGCTCATAAGTCAATTTGTCTCTCAAAGCTGGTCAAACTCATTCTGCATTCACTGTTCATGTTTTCAATGATTGACTATTGTTCTAGTCAAAGAGTCAAATGTTTGCCATAGTATTGCTGGATTGCAGCACTTTAATATGACATAAAAATTAATTCTGTACTCCTGTCCTTATATTTGCCATGTTGTTTTCTTCCAACATTGCTTTCTTTCCATCCCTACTTCCTACTTTCTAACTATGTTTTCTATGCAGGTGTCTCCATGCTTTTATAAATGCATTATGATACCCAGTAATGTCACTGATGACCCTCCGGCTACGGACTAGTTCTGATATCCAATCTGGCCTTTACAGATATGGATACAACTACCAATTTAAGTGTGCCTGCGTGCATATATATATGTATGTATATATACACACACATACAGCTTGGGCCCCAACTCTCTCCAAAACATCCCACTGCATTATTGTTGTCCGCCATTTTGGGGACAGGAAATGGGAAATTGACTTTGCCTATCCAGAGGCTAGGATTAAGACTATAGAAAAATGCATCTGACTAGCGCCTAGCTCGGCCAGCTACAGAGCTGCTGATTAAAAATATGAGAATGTGTTTGGAAGGAGAGATGAGGAGAGAGAGGGAGAGGAGAGGGTTTTTGTTTTGTGAAGAACAATGTGTGACATGATCTAGGAACAAATCTTTCTCTGACTAGGTATTCTTATTCTTATGTGCATGCACTACTACAGCGGTGCTTAGAATCTAGTATTATTTAAGTAAAATTCATCTGAGATGGGAAAGCGCTGAGTTCTAACTATGGGTCATTAGGCTTGAAATGTTATAGACTGCCTGAGTTTGTGTGGATCAGTTGTGTGTAAACAGATGTTGGATATGTTTTTGCTGTGGTTACAAGACAGCCTCCTTTGGAGAGTGTAATACATTGGGAGAATTTTTTCCCTGATTTTTGTTACTTCGACCATGTGGAAAAAACATAATAAATTCAATGCGAACAGGAGCTGAACGCTAATTGTATAGGAAATTATTATTTTTGGGGTGAAGTATTCCTTATAAATGTACTGTGCCTGGTGGTACGAATATTGGAAGTTCTAAAAGTGAATTGCCAAAGCTCGTTCTTGTTGCGCAAGATATGGTTTTGGCCGCTTTAAGCGGCTGTGTTATTAGATAGTAGCCTTTCGTGCATTAAGTGATGTAAAACCGCGTTTAAGTATCAGTTCAGATATTGATTTAATGTCATATAAAGAATTGGTATGATCTGGTGGTCCTTAGTTGAATTGAGAAAATGGAGACCGTAAGTGTGGGGTCTGGAATTGTCTGTTAGGAGTGCTGTTTGTTTGCGTTCTGTGTTTTTTCTCATATTACAGACATTGGGTCCCCTGGGATATTGAAGGCGTAGCCGATAAGGCGCTGCCACGCTGGAGCCAAAATCATTTAATGGTTCTTAACAATATTTGCTCTATGTTTTTAAACTATAGGCGAACTTGTTTATGTTTTGCGCCTGATCTGTATTTGTTTTAGTATTTTAAAGATACAGAAAAGAGAAGATCCTATCGTAGTGCGCGCGCGCGCGCTCGCGCCGCTCTTTCTTTTGTGTCCTCGCCCGCTGGTTGTTTGTTTGTTTGTGAGTAGATCACGACTGAGACGATGTTAGATTAAGAACAAATAGATGGTGCAAACGAACCCTGATATCCTCACTAAAGACCCACATCTCCCCTCTCCAAAAAAAACCCTCAATGAACCTCCATCAAATAGAACTTAAACATGACCCAATAACCCACCCACAAAAACACCAACGCCACATCCCCCCCCACCCGTCCTCCCGCGAAACCCCCCCCCAAAGACCCCCCCCCCCCCCACCCCCCCCCAACCCAACCAGCCCTAGAGCAAAGAAGAAGCAGTTTTTGGGAAGGCCAGATGGGGTGTGGTCCAGAAGATGGAAGACTTCACGGGGGGAAGCAGAGACACGTAGATTGCCAAGAAGACAGAGAGGAGAATGAGAGCCAAACCAATCACACACACCCAGGCACAGAGAGAGGAGGAACCACCACACCCACCAACAAAGGCAGAAGCACAGCCAGAAAGAAGACTAGTAATGAAGAACCAGAAGAAGCCCCAGAATATTTTTTAGCCATCTTTTTTTTTTTTATTATTTTTTTTTTTTTTTCATTTTTTTTTTTTTTTTTTTTTAACATTTTTTTTTTTTTTGTTTTTTAATTTTTTTTTTCTTTTTCTTTTTTTTTGGGGGGGGATTGGGGGTGGGGGGGGGGGGTGGGGGGGGGTGGGGGGGGGGGGGGTGTGGGGGGGGGGGGGGGGGCGGGGGGGGAATAAGAAAGAGGATAAACTTAGGAGGATGAGAGAGTTGGTCCCCTCCCAAAACACAAACCAACCCCACCCCGCACCCCCACTCCCCCCCACCCCCCCCACCCCCACCACCCCCCCCCCCACCAGGTTTCCATAACAGAATTTTCGCAAAATATTTCCGAAATGTCAACGTCGGTTAAGCAACTATTGCCCCCCCCCCCCCCCCCCCCCCCCCCCTGGATGAGGTTTTACATTGACGTGAGTGAAGTTTATACCGAACCTCTCCTTTGGCGCAAAATATAATCACAAGAAGCCGATGCGTGATTCGAATGCTCAAAAACACTCTGCAGCATTATTTTCTATTGTAGCCACCGCACTAGCCGTCAATATTTCCAATCGAGGCAAATAGGAGTATTACCAGTGGAATGATAATGGAAAGGCAAGATCAAACGTCCTTTTCTACATGGGAGCAGCCTACGTAATGAGGGATTTGCTCGGGAGATGGTGATAGTCCATGAATTCAACAGTTGGATATTGTGGATCGACTGTGAACTGGGAGCCAGTTCCTACCAAGCAACATAGCCATAAGCATCAAATTAACCTTATATTATATTATATTTCCATTGCATTGAAGTTCAAGGTGAGATGCAAGACGACGACATCAAAATGGGTTAGATGAGGGCCAGTCTTTAAATATAGGTGCTCATAAGTCAATTTGTCTCTCAAAGCTGGTCAAACTCATTCTGCATTCACTGTTCATGTTTTCAATGATTGACTATTGTTCTAGTCAAAGAGTCCAATGTTTGCCATAGTAATTGCTGGATTGCAGCACTTTAATATGACAATAAAAATTAATTCTGTACTCCTGTCCCTTATATTTGCCAATTGTTGTTTTCTTCCAACATTGCTTTCTTTCCATCCCTACTTCCTACTTTCTAACTATGTTTTCTATGCAGGTGAGTCTCCATGCTTTTATAAATGCATTATGATACCCTAGTAATGTCACTGATGACCCTCCGGCTTACGGACTCAGTTCTGATATCCAATCTGGCCTTTACAGATATGGATACAACTACCAATTTAAGTGTGCCAGCTGCGTGCATATAATATATGTATGTATATATACACGACAACATACAGCTTGGGCCCACCCCTCCCCAACACATCCCACTGCATTATTGTTGGCCGCCATTTTGGGGACAGGAAATGGGAAATTGACTTTGCCTATCCAGAGGCTAGGATTAAGACTATAGAAAAATGCATCTGACTAGCGCCTAGCTCGGCCAGCTACAGAGCTGCTGATTAAAAATATGAGAATGTGTTTGGAAGGAGAGATGAGGAGAGAGAGGGAGAGGAGAGGGTTTTTGTTTTGTGAAGAACAATGTGTGACATGATCTAGGAACAAATCTTTCTCTGACTAGGTATTCTTATTCTTATGTGCATGTGCTATATATATATATATATATATATATATATATATATATATATATATATGAGAGAGAGATACTGTGCTGTTTCTGAGCGGTAAATCGCTAAAAGTCACTGTTTTTTTAAACATTCAGGACACTCAGGCCAAACAACGCCACTGATTCTCCTCCACTGAAGTCGCTTAAAACTTAACTACCCCACTGTTGAACCGGGTAGCAGTTTTTCTTTCAGCCATGCATGTTGACGTCATTGCGTCAACACGCCAAATTATTGCCATTATCACGATATGAATATTTTTTATCATATTAGATATTATATCATTATATCATGAATAATATGATATGGCACACCTCTATTGGACACAATTAAGAAACAGTGCCCACAGGGGCGTCACTTCCATACTTCATTTTAGGTACTTTAAAACTCCATCTCTTAGTCAAACCTATAGACATTTGATGTCTGTCATCCAGCTGATGCCAACACTAACACCCTACAATTATAAATTTGTGGGCATACAATATGTCAAAACTTTTTTAGTTCATAGGGGGGACTTGATCAAATGGTGATAAAATGCCATCTAGTGGTTAAAACAAAGTGATGACCATGCTTACTTTTTCCATCTTAAAAAGTCATGAATGATATTGTATGTAACAGGGAGAATAAACACATACAGCCCTTTGATTTGGCAGCATGGACACTAACAACCAGTGGAAGTAAGAACCAGCGGGACATGACTCTGGAAAAAAATGCACAAACCCAACCAGCCGTTCCATGATCAAAGCAAGGAGGAAAGAAAGCGTGTCAGCTGGTGGTCAGTGGGTAACACTGCTTCAAGAATGGAGACTCAAGAGGAGAAGAGACTTTTCCTTTTTAAATGGCGACAGCAAGAACAATTGTGTACTGTGTCTCCCATTGACTGCTGGGAACCTCCAGGGGAAGAGAGGCTAAACGGTTGAGTGCGAAGCTGAGACAGAGGGCTCCTCTGTGGGCTTGGCGTCGGGGTGAGGACCCCTCTCCGCTCTGGAAGCTCTCTTTGAGCAAGGGGAGCAGGTTGTCGCCTTGGTTGCTCTTTTCTGGGTGAGGAGAAAGAGGGAGGGAGGGCACGCACCACTGGTCATGTACAGAGACCTGGCGTGGGCACAGAGTGATGCCACACAAACACACACACCCCCACACACACACAGGGATACGCACACAATCACTATCTATAAAGGGTTTGCCAACCTCCCAGATAGCCAGCCAGTCTGGCAGCCAGTCATGCAGCTCCAGACATTTGTCATGACAGGCTAATTCACAGTCAAGAGGTGCTTTAGGTCTCTATCTTGTCCAGGCACACACACACACACACACACACACACAACACAAAGAGGTACAAAAACATGCACACACACAAAACCAATCACATAGCTGCGTAATCACACACTCGAAAACATTGTTTCAGACGCCAGAATGATGATCCAGACATGATGCAGGTGCAGAGAGAACTTCATTTTAAAGCCATCCTACCAACAACAAAAAACAGTAAAGTAAACAACTACACAACCTGCTTTACATCTATTTGTTACTTTTAAATGGTCGTCTACAAATAAATTGACTTTCCTTATTATACTCTACTGGAAAGTACAAAGCCTAATAAATGAGACAGAATTAAGAGATAAAGACCCTAAAGTAGCTTATTGGTTACTGTAGCAGTCAGAACAGGGACTTATCACTATATTTAGAAAGGTGATGCACCATCAGTATCACTTTAAAATGTACTGCTTTATCTTATTTTGCACAATGAATGAATATTATATACACAGAAAAGCATTGTATTTCATGTATGCATCTGATGGTGGGCCGTTACGATTAAGAGTATGAATAATAAGATGTTAATTCCACTACAGATGAGACTTGATGATCATTAAAATTAGGTGGGGAAAAAGTGGATATATATATATATATATATATATATATATATATGATATATTGATATTGGTATCTGCCAAATGATTGTTATATATTGCCATAGTGTTTCTATTACACTGCACTGTATCAATTATCAGTTATTCAGGAGTTGAGGTGGGTAACTCCTGAAATGAACTAGCAATTCTTGGTACTTTGGCCTCATAATTCCTATGATTTATATTTTCAATGAGATGCGGTTGAGAAAAAAAAAGGAAAATAGATGACTAGTAGCTTAAATGTAAATCAAAACGTTAGGTACTCAAGGAAAATGGGGACTGATAAGATACACAAGAAGGCAATCCAGGCAATCCCAAAATACATAAATGAGAGAGAAAAAATATTAAAAGGCCTTTGTTATGATGGCTGAATCATTATAAATGCCAACATGTTTCAGCCACTGTGATTCTTTGTTTTAAAGCCCTAACGGAGAACTATAGTGGTCAAAACATGATGGCTCTTTCAATAATTTAGCCATCATTAGGCTAATATTTCTGTCCTCTTTTACAGCATTTTATTTTTGGCAATAATTGTAAAAAATAACAATAAATAATAATAAAAAAAAAAGCCTGCATGTCCCCACACTACGTTGCCACGTCAGGTTTGGTAAGTTGGTAGAGATGAACAAACAGAAAATATCACTGGGGTCAGGGAGCAATGGGGCTTGTGGGAATTGTGGTCTTCAGTTTGAAAACCACAATAAAGGCTTCCAGTTGACTCAAACATGATACCACAAGGTACTGCAATGAATTCAACAACATTTTAAGTATATTTATAAATATTACATGCAATAAATTTAGAAATCCATTAGTTTCAAAAACCCTTACTGCTCAAATTTTGGAAAAAGAGAGAGAGCAAGAAACAGAGTGAGTGAGTGAGCAAGAGGGGATGGTGAGCGAGCGAGAGAGAGAGAGAGAGAGAGAGAGAGAGAGAGAGAGAGAGAGAGAGAGAGAGAGAGAGAGAGAGAGAGAGAGAGAGAGAGGAGCTTATCGGCTGGCTCCAGACGGATGTGCGCGGATCAATGGGCGTGCGAGGCCCACAGCGATCAATGCATTTGATAAAGAATTAAAGAAGAGCCACTGTACATGGCTATCAAAGAACCAGGACACGGCCTAATTATGATTCGACGGGTGCGTGCCCATGATAGGGGTCTGTCTGCGAGTGTGTGTGTGTGTGTGTGTGTGTTATATGTACATAAATATAAGTCTGAGAGATGTCGGCGTGGAAGTGGTGTAAAAGTGAGGGCTGTGTACCTGTGTGTCAGTGTGTACATGTATGTGTGTGTGAGGCTGTCAATAAAAGTGTGTGTGTGTGCATGGTCGCATGTTTTTGGGCAGAGGTGTCACGTTGCTGTGGGTTGGAGGTTGTTACTGTGTGTGTGTCAAATGACTCCGATTATTCTAAAATCAAGGTTTTTGTTTTTTTTAAACTGTTTTTAACCCTTTGAGCCTGAGCAAATTGGCTTGATTTTTGTCAAAAAACATGGGAGGTTAGAAAGATAAAAGAAAATTACAAGTGAGTCAAAAAAAAAAAAATTACCTCATGAAAGTACTGTGAGATTTAAAGAAAAAAAAAAAAAATATATATATATATATATATATATATATATTATATATAACTTAAATTTAAATATAACACTTCTCTCATTTTTTGATAATATCTAACAATCAGTTCCAGCTAATTTTCAGCTCATTTTTGTCACATTTTAATAATTTTGTTTTTGCATTTGCAGGACATTTCTTGCCAAGTTGTTCATTATATTTTTTCCATGTTTCTGACAAAAATCAAACTATTTTTTCAGGTTTCAGAGGATAATATGTTTGTGAAAGGCGTCTGAATGCAGCACAAGATGACTGATGCCAATCCAGGTGTTAAGAGGTTAACATATTGGTGATTAAATAATTGGGTACTCTTTATTAATACACTTTATTGTATTTCTAATGACTCAGTGTTTGTGTTATATGGTGTCTCAGTTTGTTTTCCTGTTTAGTATTCTGGGTATATTTGAATAAATAAAAATAAAAATAAATAAATGCTATTTATAGCCATGCTGTTGGTCCATGCTATTTATTTATCCCTTTTTATATTTATAACACTATTGCATATAAAAGGCACACTTCCAAACACTTCAAAAAGAGTGCATTTTAAGGAGAATAGTGCTTGTATTTTAATAAAACACATATTTATGTGCTGAATGTGTGTTACAGAAGAAAGGTGTGTGTGCGCAGTATGAAACTGACATTTTTGAGCAAATAAACTTGTGTGTGGTTGACTTCTGAGGTTCTGCGTAGCAGTAATACCACATTTATGTGTGTGTGTATGCGTGTGCTGAACAAGGGCCCTTGTACTGTAGGACAGGTAGAACAGGTAGAGTGAAACATGGAAACTTCTCAACACACAAAAGTCAGAGGAGCCCGTCACTCTGACAGGCGAGTAAGATGGGAAGGTTTTGCCCTTTAAACAGACAGGATAATTGCTGGCGAGAGAGAGGCAGAGAGAGGTAGAAAGAAAGAGACGGAGAACATGAGCTGGACTTGGTGACGGTGGGTTACATAAAAACACAAGTAACCTGTAACCAAACAAGAGCCTTTACAAGCAAAAAAGGGGAGGTCAGTGTGTTTGAAAGGCTTCATTCCAGTAAAAGTTTGCTCCCTTGTGAAAAAGCTGACTCTGACATCATTGATAAAAAGTTAAATTCAATATGCGGCAAGGATGGTGCAAAAATTATTTAATTATTGAACACTTGGGCCAAAGATGGGAGGCAGAATGCATTTGAAGTGAAACAACTGTTCATTCTGCTGGGTCTAAAGTTGACTTTCACTTACAAACAGCTTCTCCTCTCATCCATCGATGTGATCTGATTAACTGTGAACCGATTGACAGATCAAATATCAACCCTGAGAGTCTCAAAGCTGCTGCAGAGGGAAAAAAGAGGTAATGGAGAACTCTGCCTGAGAGAGGACACAGAATAATAAAAAGGGACCAACAGCCATTTAAACGATGCCAAAAAAGGTGCAGCAAAAGCTCTGCCTCCACTTATGGAAAAGAAAAGCTATTATCTGAGCACTGCATAATTCTTTTAGAGCTTTGTAACTGGAGTGCCACATACTACTTACACTATCCAAAACTTGGTAGTAGTATGACGAAGTCATAATTGCCTATTCTGCACTGAGTGCTGCACATGGCATTTTGTTATGATTGCCAAGAGTTGAAAAATGTTCAGCTTTGGGCAAAATGCTGAGCTCGTAGATATTATCATATCTAAAATTGTTACGAAAGAAGGAGAACAAAAATACCAGAACATTTTTAGCACCTCCTTGAGGTTATTTTCTTGTTTTGTTTTTTCTTTTAAAAACTTTTCTTTCTTTCTCTCTTTGCTTACTTCCCGCTAATTTTCTTGTGCCTTTTAAAAACATTTGCCTTTTTTTTTTGCAATTTCTTGTTAAGTTGTTTATCGCCCTTTTCTCAAACAAATGAAGCCAGTTTGCTCAGGTATCAAAGAGTTAAACTGTTTTACAAAGGCACACATACATACACAGACAGAGTAATGTTAACTTTTATTTCACTTTCTTTAAGCATTTACTAAGGTGCTGGGATGTCTGTAGTTTCTTATGCAATAAACATTTAATTTGCTCTAATCTTACGACTTTATCCTTCATATTTTGTCCATACAAAGAAAAAGACAGAGACACCGAGGCTACAGGGAGGATGTGAAAAACATTTGACACTTCCACTTGGTCAAACGTGAACACGAGGCATGTGATAACTTGACAAAGAGAGAAGAGAGGAAGAAAGAAGGAGAAGTACGTGTGTTCAGAGGAGGTATGCAAGTGTGTGTGTGTGTGTGTGTGTGTGTGTGTGTGTGTTACAGCTTTTCTCTCTGATGGCTTGATCAGCTCTTGTGATGCAATTGAGAGAGCTGTCTTTCTCTTGCTCGTTAACACACACACAGACACACACACAGACACACAGACACACACACACACACACACACACACACACACACACACACACTCAATTTAGACACTGCCTTTGATCTCCACTCCAGCCAATTCAGCCACGACACATACCCACACACTCCAACACGAGCACACACACACAGACCAAAGAAACTGCCCACCAAACTATTTAGTTTCATTAGGGGCAGATTCTTCAAAAAGAAGAGAGAGAGCAGGAGAAAGGCTGGGGAGGGGGGGTGGAGGAAGAGGAAGAAGAGAAGAGAGAAAAAAAGGAGAGCTGGGAGAAGAAAGGGACGGCAGCCACATTAAAATGAGACCTGGAGAAAAACTATTACTGCTGGGAGAAAGTTGAAAAGGAGAGAGGACAGGAGGAGGAGGAGGAGCAGGAGGAGGAGGAGGTGGGGGGAGTAAAGGACAAAGTGTGGACAAAAAAGGAGAGTGCACAAGGCCATATTTGCATTTTCAAAATAGACATTTTTTATATGCTGCAAAGACAGCGCTTCACTGGTGGCCTTTTCAATTATGGATTAAACCTTTTTTCCCCACATATGCTGCAATTAGAGTATTTGTATTCTGGAGGTTTAAGATTATTAAATGTGTACAGGATTATGTTAAATTACATACATTTATTCTAAGTCTGTGGATAGAGGAGTAAGTAGTGCTCACTTACTACTATTCGTAAAGACAAAATGACTTCTCAATTGCAGTTTTAACAAACAATGTGAGCTGTTGGATTGTGAAAATGAGTTGTAGTTATAATAATGAGAACCTGCCACTGTCAACACTCACATAACGGCCCTGACACACCAAGTCAACAGTCGGCTGTCAGTGAGCATCTGTCATCCTAGTTTTTGAGGTGTATCTCTTATTGTTGGCACTAGTCAGCCCCTGTCAGCTGTTTTTCAGCAGATTTTGCATGTTATATCAGTGTCACAGCTGGCGAAGCCTGACGGTTAACGACATCACTCTGATTGGCGGTAAAACTCAGTGCATGAGAAGAGAAACGCAAGTGAGAAAAGCAAACAAACGACTAAAGTCAGAAGGGTGTGAGATCAAAATAAACTTGTTATATTAGGTAAGATATGTTTTTAGCCAGTTGGCAATCTAGATTTCCCACATATTCATTTATTTGTGATGGTGCACCACATTCAAAACATCTGCCGCTACTGATTGCTTTTATATTTTTGGAGCTGGACTGTTATTAAGGAGCGCGAAAAAAACAGATCTGATGAAGAGCTACACCTGCGCTGTGTTCACAGACCTGCAAAAATGCCTGAATTTAGAGAGGGGATAGACAATGGTTAAAAAAAGAAAAGGGATAATATAGATAAAAACAAAAACAAAAAACAAAAATGGGACGTTCTTGTCGAATGATGAATACAGACTCCTGCTGGCAGGGACATTTATTTCCTCTCATAGCAGGTGCAGAACATAGTGCTCATTAATGCTAGCTAGTGCTAGTCTGTTGTCTCTGTGGTGTGTTTGAATGCAACTTTTTGGCCAAGACACAGGTAAGGCAACTGTTTTTGATGTTGGTTTGGTGTGTCTGGGCCATTAAACTCCTGTTTCTTTGTTGTGATGAGCTGGCTTCCTGAATATGCCACCTGTCAAAAGTTCACTGTTCCACTTGTCCAATATTTAGCACATTAGGACCAGCAGCCAGGAAACAAGTAGGCTGTTACCAATGTGACATATTTGTTATAATCACTTGGATGAAATACAGAACAGTCAAAATAACTTTTTGAGAACCTTTAGGAATGCCGAGGTTCAGCCAGAGGGCTTTGTTTTGGTCACCAGTGACACAAATGAAAGAGAGAGGAGAGGAGAAAATGAGGACATGAATGCAGTCAAGTCAGGATCAGAGGACAGACAGCAGATGGGAGTGGATGACAACACCCACAGGTCACAACAGCAGAGACCCAGGAGTCCCCTCCAGTTCTAAGGAGGAGGAGACGGGGGCGACGGAGGAGGGGGTGGCTGGGGGTGCTGGTCGGCAAAAATCAAACGGGACCCAATTATAGGAATCACAACGAGTCAGTGAGCAGGGGAACTCTCTTACCTGGAAAACACCAAGGCATTTGCGTGCACTTTCAAATGCATACCACACTCACGCACATTAACACACACTCACTCACACACACACTCACTCACTCACACACACACACACACACACACACACACACACACACACACACACACACACACGTACACACACACACACACACACACACACACACACACACACACACACACACGTTTGAAAGAAAAAAGCAAAAGCAAAAGTGCACAGGTGCTGTATATCTGCACACACATAATTTTGCAAAGAAACACACTCAGGAGCACACGCTTGTGAGTCCACATGCACACAAACACACACTTCTCCCAAACCTAGTGTGGATCCTGATAATTAGCCTGGCCAGGCCGGTGTGAAATTACTGTTCTCATCTGCTAATGGATGAGAAGACCTGAAGCGAATAGACACAGACACACACAGACACGCACACACATGCTTCTCCATTAAAATAATAACAGTGGGAAAGACTGAAAGAGCAAAAGAAAGACAAACAAAAATTGGGACGTCTGCAACAAGGATGAAACAAGAGAATAAAGTCCTTGCCCTAGATATTTTTCTGAAAGCTCATGAATTACTTATCGTGAGATTACAACATTACACTGGAACGACTCATATGTTGTGATGGACACCTATGAGGAGGAGGTGGTGGGCTCAAAACTACTAGTAGTCCTGTTAGTCCATCAAAGACCACAGAGGGGAGACAGCAGGACAAGATGGAGAAAACAGGAGGACAATGTGTGGCGGAGAGACAGAGAAAAGATAGTGAGTGAGGAAAAAAAAGAAGAATGAGGTTGAAAAGACAGATGGACACAAAGAGAGAGGGAGACAGAGAGAAAGTGAGGGAGAAGACAGGCAGAGAGAGGAAGAGAGAAAAGTGAACCTGTGACCTTAGATGAAAGAACCAGTCACTGTGGGCTACAATTAGGGATGGCAGGAGGGAGCGCATAGGTCAAGAGAACAGGGCTACACACACACATACACACACACACACACACACACACACACACACACACACACACACACACACACACAGTATCCAACATATTGTTCTGCATCGAGCTACATTCATATTGATGGCAGTCACTGTAACATCTGCACGTATTGTACAGAGCTGTGACTGCTGTGAATGCCGTGTGGTGCCACTAATGTAGACATACATCAGTTTTTTAATTGTTTTTGACATTTAGCGTAAATATTTAGATAGCGCTGACTGCAACAGCAGAAAAGAGCCAAAGTTCTTGCCACCAATTTTACAAGAAAGCATAGAACTGATGTTATTTCTGCAAGTGAAAAGATTATGAAGAAAAAATACAAGAGATAAAATAGAATTAGGGCTGATCAATATAAAGAAAATCCAAGTATCACAATATTTTTGACCAAATACCTCCATGACGCAGTGATTGGTGGGTTAACTGTTTGTGCTGGGGGCAAAGGCAAAACCATAGAACAGCTAGAACACTTTCGATATTAAGATATCCAAAATCTAAGACGTTATCTAGTCTTATATCAAGATATCGATATAAGGGCTTTGCTGCATGTCATCCCCACTTTCTCTCATCCCCATTTCTTTTTAATGTCTTAAATTACTCCTTTCTCAGTTAGAAAAGATGCTCTTTTTGGGGTGTACACCACATGTAGGCCGAGGCTTTGGCGGGGTTCAGGGTCCGAATTTGACCTTCAGCCCTTTGCTGCATGTCATCCTCACTCTCTACTTTACTGTCACTCTCTGGCTACATTATAAAGACAGGAAAGCCCTAAAAAATAATCTTAAATTAATAATGAATAAAAGATGTTCATATTCTATTTGGAAAATTTGTGCTGCAACTAAGTTATTTTGCAACTAGAAATTATTTGGTTTATAAACTAATATTTAAATATTTCTTTGACTGATCGAAAATGGTATTAATACATAGTAATCAGAACTTCTCCAGCTTTGAATAAATAAGATTTAAGTTATTAAATCTCAATATAACTGATTTGTCATTTGTGCTTTGAATGCAGCACCCCCAGATCAGCCAAAGCAGCCCCCTCCTCTCTTTCTGTCGCCCCCACATTAGCCACTTCCCTGGAAGAATGAAGCCCGCTTTAATTGAATTAAATTATACCTTATGCATGCTAAACCGCAAAGCACCTACTTAGACGGATGGAGAGTTAAATGGGAACGGCTCGGGCCTCTCCAGCTGATAAGACGGACACACACACACACGCTAATCAAAACAAGACATCAAGTAATCTAATCTGAATCACTAACAATTATCAGCACATTGGCCTCAAGGCCAGTCGTATTCCTTTGATCAATGTTTTCTATTAAAAAAAGTGTAAACAATTCAATATCTTCCTGTCGCCCCTCCTCCTTTCCCTCCTTCCTTTATGCATGGCGGCAGTGTGTGTGTGTGTTTGTGTGTGTGTGAGGGGGTTATTAACCAATTGTCCTTGGAAATGAGTAAGGAAATCAGGAGGAGAGGGGGAGAGAAAGAGCGGAGGGTTGGCTACTTTAAGGAGCTAATCTAAGTGAAGTCAGCCATCTTGCCGCACAACAAGGGACAGAAGAGGACCTTTTTTTGTCGCTGAGGAAATATATCGGCACTGCGACAGCTTTGAAAAACTCTTTTAATTTGCTTTCTTTCTCTGAAGACTTTTAACGCCACCAGTCCTTGGAAGTTCCTCATTTATTTTCTCAGATTATGCTGAAATGGTTATTCCTGTGGCCTGCACGCAGACATCAACGCACACATTTGCATGCCGACACACAGACAAACACCGACAACACACTTTAGCACACAAGCACACACACACACACAAACACACACACTCTGTAAAAACCACCTAATTCAAGGGCATATATCGCTTTAAGGATTCAGGCGGCAAATGCAGGGGCATGCGGCTGCTGCCTTTTAGATATTTCATTACCAAAGGGTATTTATTTCATTTTACCCCAAAATCCGTTGTCGTCACAATTCTCACAAGACCATATTTTTTCCTTCCCCGCCTTTCTTTTCTCTGAAACATTTGGAAACGTCACTGAGCATTTGACAACAGTGCTTTCCCAGGGTAACTCCTGGTCCATCAGTGAGCCCCCCCGCCTCCCAGATATTATGTTCACTGGAGCGTGCTCGGTTCAGAGCTGGCAATTTCACTCACGTCTTCTCTAGTCTGGTTTGCTTCGGAACAGCGATTCCCACCCCCCCTTTACCATGAATGTACTTTTGCTGACAGGTGTTTGTGTACAACATTTACTCAGTGTTCAGGGGAAATTGAGGGGGCAGCAAATTTGGTTCGGGATGTCATAAAAATTGTGCAGAGTCAAGATGACCAAGGAGAGAGACTGAAAGAGGGAGAAATGTTTAGAGAGAGGAGAGGGAGGGGAGTTCATCCACATTTGGGTTTTTCTTTTTGACATGTTCAGGTTGTGACGTTCAGCGGTCCATAAGAGAGTCGGAGCAGAAGTTAATAAGGAAAAGTCTTCTCTCCTTCTCAAAGCCTTTTCATAAAGTGTACGACAAAGTGGACTGCCAGAGGATGAGACAGTTTGGACAGGCTTTTCCAGCATGTTGCGAGTGTAGTGAGCAGCGAACAGAGAACTGTGGAAGTGACACGGCGGCTTTCAAGAGGCTGGTGGTCACTCTATTAGCTGTTCCGGCACACTGAGGCGACGCCGTACGACACTCCAGTGAACGGAGCAAAGAGGCAGAGGACTCAAAGTCAGGACAGCTTGTACTACGACACACAGGAGTAGTGATGGGGATAGAAACCCGGTTCTATTGAGGACGGGGTCCCGCTTTTTTCAAAACCCGAAAATCGATAATGTTCGAACTTATCGATACTGTTGTCGAGTCCTGTGGGTCCTATAATGTGACATTACATCTTGAGTCGAGTCGAGGGAAGAGGGGACACAACCTTCATGGCCAAGCACATCAACACTGTGCATCAAATCAAACCTAAATTAACCTGTTAGCTGCTGCTGAGCAGTCTTCATCTTCATCCGCTCAAAGCAGCAGTGCTAAGCACTCCCAAACTTTGTCCCGAGTCCGATCAGTTCAAAATATAAATCTAATGTTGAAATCCGAGTTGAAATCAGCAGGATGAGAGCTAGTTAGCTAAATAAACGAGGCTGCAAAGAGTTTCATTGTGATGTGTTCAAGGTCGGCTCAGTAAAATGATTATTAAGCAAAGGTAAATAAGACATCTTGATGATGTGTTCAAATGTACCATCAAGAAAAAGAAAATCTAGCTTTTGGCAAGAAACTTGATTTTTATAGTTGTTAGGGTGAGAAGTTTGTTTTCCCAGCAATATAAAATGGAAATTAGAGATGAAATTCCAACCCGTTTAATGTCATGAGCTGTAATCATCTTTTGATATGTAATAAAAACTACTGAGTAAGTAAAAATTTAAACCAAGTATTAAAAATTTAAAAATGTCACCTATCAATAAAAATGAATGATTAACCATCCCCATCTCTCCACAGGAGAGGTCAGACAGAGCTGACCCAAACTGAGCCTCAGGTAGCTCAGACACAGGGAGGTCAATTCTGTGGTCCTTTTTTAAAGATGTGACAGACAGTATCAGAGAAAAAAGAAAAGTCTGACTTACATCACAGACGTTGGCGGCCCTGTTTGGTGCGCTGACGGCTGAGTTGGGGACGTTCTTGTTGCCGGCCTTCATCGCAGCGTCTCTGCGGGCCTGCTCCAGCAGCAGTCTGGCTCTCTCTTTCAGCTCCTCCTGACGAGACAGCACCTTCTGTGGGCACCGACAGAGCATGAGCGTGATGACGTTAAAAAAATTACAGTACAGTTTCTAGTTGAACTGTCATAAATAAAGGGTCCTTTTCTCTGTAAAATATATCCGGTAAGCACATGCTGGATGAAACAAACAAGTGCATGGTCACATATTGTTCTTTGTAAGAGTATTTTTTTATGATTTGTTTTCACTTCATTATTAGAAATGCGTCTTGCGTCCCAGTATGTACCCTGTTTCACAAAAATACACATAAACACAAAACACAACATTAAACCAGCCAATAAAAAAATATTGCAAATGTTATATCTCACATCAGACATAAAAAGTGACGGAGGGAAAAAGCAGTTTTTTACAGTACAAATATGAGAATATTTACTTTCTTCAAATTTTCCCTCACCTTCTCAGCTGGGGGACTTGATACAGGAGCAGGTGTTGGCTCCTGTGAAAGAGAACATATAACATCAATTACAGGTGTGTGGCCAAAAACCAATAACACCTCTGGATTTCAAGTTAGCACAGGTTCAAAATTAAGTATTTTGACAATACAATGCAACAGATGATACAGTTTTGACTGGTTCTCCCTTGTAAATATTTCATATCATATTTTTACTACTTTCTTACATTTGTGGGACATTTCTTGCCGAGATGCACGATGCCTTTTAATATCCTACACAGAAATCAAACCAATTTTCTCCAGTTTCAAAGGGTTAAACAGCTTGTGAAAGCCATTTGAAAGCAACACAAGAAAACTGATGTCAATCGAGGTCTCAAAGGGTTAAGGACTCCCAGGATATTCTTAGAATATGATTCTCAATAAATTAATTAACTTGTGTAAGCTCGTAAAATATGTCTAATATGTCTACATTTTATTTAACCTATATTTAACCAGGTAAATCCCATTGAGCTCAACTATTTCTTATTCAAGGATGACCTGGCAAATAAGTGAGATGCTGAAGAATTATTACCCACATTAAGAAGTTTTCATAAAAATAGCCTTCACATTTCCACCCTGTACGCTGAGCAGGTGGAGAAAACAGAAAAGAATTAAGACAAGTGGACTCAGATAGGAGCAGGTCTACCCCTCATGTTACACAGGGCCTTCGAGCCCGGCTCCCAGCCCTGTCTGGGTCCAGTGGTGTGGAGAGCATGACGGCTTTGACAAGAAAGAAAAACACACCTAGCTCAGAATTTTATCTGCCTGGTAATCCTGGCTGTATTATAAAGGGGTGCAAAGAGGGCAAACTGAGCTTTTGCATTTGGCTTAGACAGAGAACATTACAACCGAGCTGTTTACAACACTGAAACATGTTTATCCTTTCAACAAGTCAAATCTGGCCCGAGTGCAGGCGGGGATGCATCCCGCCAACTTGATAACAACAGATCAAAATGGGGTGTCATAGCTGTCATAACCCCCCCCTCGCCCCCCCCCCCCCCCCGTGACCTTTGGACTTGTAAACAGGAAGCAGTAATCTTAGGTTAACCAACACAGGCTTCAATGCATTCAAAGTGTGTTTGTGTGACTGTGTGCGCACACGCATTGAGGTGCGTGCCAGTGCGTGTGTGAGACAAGATGAGGTGTGCTCTGCGCAAAGCGTCGCCACGGCTGAGCAGTCACGGCACCAACTGCCATCAACTGAAGGGATGAGAAATATAATGAAAAATATAATGAAATGTCAAAGCAGGGGGTTCTCCTGGGTGCCGTCTGTAGTCGCCACATGTTAAGGGCCCGGCCTCGATGTGTCTGGGTCTCTGCAACGAGACAGGCGACGACAACATCTAATGCAGAACGGGAGAATTTCGGTACGGTCATCTCCGCAGTGGCATCAACGAGGTCGGGATTTGAAGCTTAGCGAGTGCCAGGAGGGAATGAATGTTCACCACATCCTCTGTCTTCTGACTGATGTAGCAGTGAAAGTTTCAATCAAAGCCACGGTGCAAGGATAAAAAACCTCAACAATCCATTTAGGGGCCAGGCAGGTAGCTGCATGTAAACGCTGTCAGAATCTTAATACCTGACTTAAGTAGCACGACGAGAATTAGTCGACATCATACAGACGGACCCAGAGGTTGTTTAAGGTGCAGGATTCATAATTAGCTGTGAGATAGTTTCATGTATCTCTTACTGACCCTTGAAGGACACGTTTAACATTATTCAAAACACTGAAAATATTCATGTTTCTTCAGCGCTGCAATTAGCGGGGCTACTTTGCTTCTCTTTTATTATTAATCAAACATAAGAAATAAAAATATAAATTATTTGACATGTTGAAAAAGTGAGCAGCTCCCACTAAATGAAAAATCAGTTTGAGAGGAACTTCTCTACTTTAGGAATATCCATAAAAAGAGTTTTGTACATAAAATTAATGTAGCAATTATAGGCAGCAAGAAGCATTTTTAAAATCTGCTCTAAGATCCAGAAAGCGACAAATAGCTTCGTCTAGACATATTCTTGCAGGCAAATTTTCTCTGATGCCATCAGGGTGTCGTTACATTTTATCTGGATGTAGGACTAACAGTCATTAAATATCTTTCATACTCTCTGCAGTTTGCCTTTTGAATTCCCTGTAAATGTTTTTTTAAATTTATTTTCTTGTTTTGATTTCTTTAACTGATAATGAAACATAACTTTTTTTTCTATTTATAGATTCCTTTCCTCCACTGGACTGCCTGGCATATTTTTATTTTTATTTATTTATTAATAATCTAATCTAATGTGTCTACATGTGACTGTTTGTGTGCACAGCACGCTGTTCAAACAAATTGCCTGTGGCAGGATGAATAAAGTTCATAAAGTGTTACAGAATGATATAAATACATGTATGTATACTATGTATTTACATGACAGATTAAATGTGTGTTCACCTTGATGGTGTTTACCTGTTTGGGAGGCGTGTCTGTGTGGTTGACTGGCGGGGAGCTGGTGTCTGAGGCGGGCTCTGACTCCGAGTGACGCAGACTGGCCCTCTTCTTCTTGATGAGGTCAGCATCCCTGTTATAGGAGAAGCCCAGTTTCTGGTGGGGTGAGGAGGCCCCTCTCCTGGTGGGGGACCCCGGATCTGTGCTCCCCTCCCTTCTCTCCTCTCCCACTTCGTCCTTCTGCTGTCTTTCCTTCTCCATCTCTCTCTCCACTCTCTGCGGTAACTCGCTAAGGTCTAAAGTTTTGGCTTTGAGCAGATTCCCTCTGTCCTCTGAGCTCGATGATGTCACGTGGGTGGAGTCTGTTGCTGAGGCGGATAACGCTGTACGTGGCGACGGGACAGGAGCCTGTAAAGGCCCTGCTGCTGGTGAGCTGACCGCTCCAACTTCAGCCTTCCAGCCTGGATCCGTCACCTCTTCCTCTGCAGCTTTAGTGCCGTTAGATTCAGTGTTAGCACCACCAGCAGACTCAGCGGGCTCAGAGTTAGCCTGGCGGTGCTGCACGTCGTTGAGTTCAGCATAAAACTTGTCCTGACCTATGGAGGCGTTTGTATCGGTTTCAAAGTCGCCAACCTTGTAGGTGCTGCGGCTGCTGTTGGCCTCTATCTGCACCACGTTAAGCTCCTCTCCAGAGAAGTGGGCCCGGATCTGGTACAGGTACGTCATCACTGTTAGTTTGTCGGGAATGGCCAGCAGCACCATGTCTGACGGCTCCAGGAGACGGGAGATACCCAGGCTCGCAAAGCCGTCATATGCCTGCAAAACAAGACACAAAGTTAAATTACAGATTCATACAACAGAACTGTTGTCATGCCGAACTGCAAAACTGGGGAAAAAACAGAGTTCACTGTTAAACTGTTTTTTTTATGCCGCACTGATTTGCATTTTCAGTATCATTCAAGATGCGCTGTGCCACGCAAAACCACACCAGAGATGGACTTTCTCTGGAGTGAGTCCAAAAGCAGAAATGCCCGCCTTTAACCACTCGAGAACCCCCTTCTCCCCCTGAAACAAGTGTGTGTGACGTGAGACTCCACTCACACCTGTCTTTGCTGGGAAACAGAGAGGAAGATGTTTTTAAACATTTTAAAAGAGAAGAAACTTTAAAGTTTCCTCAGACTTCTGTTCCCGCTGCTGTCTGCTGTTTACCTGTTCTCCGGCCTGTCCGTGACGTTGCACAGACACACCAACAGAACAACCCACACACACAAGCTGACAGAAAGGCAGATTCATCTGCTGCAGCGGTCTGTTACTGGTGGTAGGAATGCAGTCTATTACCTTTATTTTTGCAAGTTTACCCGTGTTTGAAAAATCTGCATGCTCGCACTATTTTATGTGGGAAAGGGGTCTGAGCCGAGGCAGCCGTGACTGCTGAAAAGCAGCATTTGAAAAATGGATAGGATGGACGGGTGACTATGGTTGATGAGATAGGGGCAGTCTGGTTTTCAGACACGGGTTGAATTTGGTGCATTGCATGCATGATCCATGTGTGTATGTGCTCATGTGTATTTGTGAGTGAGAGACACCTTTGGCATGACTGCTGACAGGTCATGTCAGGGATGGTTGTCCCCGATAAGAGACGCAGATACCCCAAGACAGAGCGCTTAATCCCAAAGTGTGTGTGCGTATGTGTGTGTGTGTGTGTCCTTATCGCACCCCTACATCAACCTGCCCACGCTCTCCGTCACGCGTGTAATTGGTCTGATTAGAGTCTGATGAGAAAATACAGGTTTGATTATCAAGCGACACACGAAACCCAATCCCCCATCACCAGATAGACTGAGACAGAGAGACAGAGAGAGAAGGGATGAAAACCATTATCGCAGCCAATGACAGGTAAATAAATAGATTAACAGCACACACACACACACACACACACACACACACATACACACACAGACGCTACCTCCATTCCTGCGCACACACACAACCTCCCCATCCATCTCTCCCAGGTATCACAGCTTGTATCTGGGCTGCTTGATAGTGTTGATCTAATTCCAACCTGTTGCAGCGTTTGTTTCACTGCCTCCGTAGATCTCCCCAGTCTATCAATCTCTCCCTCTTTCTCTCCGTCTCCCTCTCTGACTTCCAAACCCTTCTCCAGTTTTTTACCTTTATTTACCCCCGGGACTGTTTTCAAGAGCCTGCTTACTCTTTTTCAGCCCTGTCCTTCCTCTTCTATCCACATTTTCTCACCTCCATTTATCCAGAGAAGGGATCTATTGAGCATGCATGATTTTTATTAAGTCCCTGCTTTGCATTCATCAAATACATCTGAAAGCTTTATCGTTAAACTACTGTCTCTGGAGATGGCCCCAGAGCAACTTCATTTTCAAAGAGGACCTATTGTGCTCATTTTCAGGTTCATACTTGTATTGAAGGTTTCTATCAGAACATGTTTACACACTTTAACTGTCAAAAAACACTTGATTGTACTAATATTGTCTGTGCTCGAACACCTGTATTCACGCTCTACCTTAAACACTCTATTTCAGCAGCTGCCTCTTTAAGCCTATTCTGCTCTGATTGATCAGTGTTTCCCGGTCTCCAAAATCTTTGTCTCTGCACTGCCACTGCAGCCAGGAAATGACAGTAACAGAAAACAGCAGCATGTCTACCATGAAAAAAACCCCAAAACAAAACAAAACAAAACAAAAAAACTCAAATAAAATCTTTCAAATGAATAAAAAGATTCAGAACGAGACATGTTTCAGGAGGGATATGATCTGAAATCAGGAAGAAATTATCAACAACAGCAAACAAGGAACATGTGGTTACATGTAGCAGCATACGTAACGCAAACACTTACAGTTGCCAATATAAAGATTTCCATCACAAGCTGAATATTGGAAAAACGTAGCTGATCTCTATCATAATGAATAAAAAGAGTGTAAACATGACCAACCATGACTTGACATTATTCTTCCAGGAATAGATATTACTTGAATTAAATTCCAATAATTTAAGAAAATGGAAAGGCCGTTGTTGCTCTGATTTTAAATACTGTTAGTGTGGAGAAAATACTGGAAGCATGAACCAGATCAAGTCTGATCAAGTGCAAGACACTGGATATGTTTAAGTTTGTGGTGGTGCTTTCAGTGTTGAACCATTAACTAAAACTTACACAGCAGGCCTCTACAGCCAGACTGAAGTAAGCTCCTCCTGTAACGTATAAATCAAGCTTTGTGTAAAACTACACCTATCAGTGATGCTGTAAAATCTTGATCTCTTATAAGTGTTGGAGTCATCTACTGGGTGTTTGTTATGTGGAGAGTGACCATGGAAGTGATTTTGGACACAGCTCATATAGTACATCTTTTTTTCTGGCTGTATTTGGTTCAAACTGGTTGCAAAAGGACAGAAGGGGAGAAATGGAAAGTAAAAAGGTGGTTTAAATGAGAGATGTTTCTCAATTTACAATCAATTATGATGTCTTTTGTTAGGAGGAGTCTCTTTCACTCTCACCTCTTTTGTCCCTCTCTATTGATGGAAAGTATGTGTTTGTGCTTGCAGAGACAAGGCAGGAAGAAAGAGCTGACGGCGGGAAAAAAGAAAAGGGAGAACAGAGAGGAGTTTGCCTTTACAGCGAGCCTGTTTAAGTTCCCTCCCTCCTCTCTTTCCCCTGGCAGAGAGGGAGTGTGAAAGAAAAAAGAAAGAGAGAAAAGAAAGAAAAAGAATATGGGGAATAAGAGGGCCTGATTGGGTTTCTAACACGTATTCAGGAGAGCAAAGTGTGCTTACATTGTTCCCTCTCGCCCAGGGTAGGCTGTGAAAGAGAGCGACAACTTTGCTGCTCAATGGGGACAGAATGAAAGAGTGAAAGAGAAAAGAGTGAGAGTGGGAGAACGTGAGAGCTGTATGAGGAGGACGGAGGGAGGGAGGCTCTCGAGCTGGGTTTTGTTTCAGGGTCGATGTTAGTCTTGACATGCGCTTCAGTCTTTTTGACCTCAGTGTCACGATTTATTCTCTCTGTATCTTCTCTTACAGCTTGACGAGCGCTGATCATGTCATACCGAGACACCGATATTGAGGGAGGACCTGTTGTTTTCAGGCGAATTGTTTTCGGTGGTGGTAGCCTACAGTGTGTGCTCACTGCCGTTAGAGGATGATTCTATATCTTCGTTATTGTCAACAAATAACAAGAAAACACCAAAATCAGCAATGTGTTAATTTCTTTACACTGTTGGTGGCAATAAGCTTAATGCCAGAGTCCTACACAGTGTCAGCCAGGTATTTAACAAAACATTTGTGTAAGGGGCAACAAATATATTTATATAAATTCAAGGGTATAGGCAAAAATAAATTAAATGCAGGTGGGCAGCAGGTGAATGAAAATAATCATAAGTGGGTGAATCGGTAGATCAGCTTCTGCCTGATTCAACAACTATTTCAAGCAGTGGGCTGGCATTTCTTTAAATGAGACAGATCCTTCAAATCACTGTATATATCATGAGAAATAACCTACCTTAAATTAGGAAAATTTGCCGTTACTCTTTAAACATCCCATGACCTCATACTTTTCTGCTTGTTTGATAATTTTTTTTTTTCTCAAAGTGCTATGGAGTGTGCAACTCAAAAACATAAATCTGCAGCAACACAAGATGCAAACTAGTATCAGTAGCAGCAGTGTCACATGGACGTATTGCACATTCGTTATTGTAAAAAACATTATTATAAATAATAATGATTTCAGCTACATCAGCAGTCCCCACTGCTGCTCAGCTGATAACATTTGCAATGAGCCTGTCAATAGAATTGATCTTCTGTATTTGTCAACATTGACTGATCTGAGCGACATGTTTGTCCCAAAAGAATATCATGTATTTTGGCAAAATATCTAGTTTTCTCACTTTCCATCATCCAAGCGGACAAAGCTTTTATTTTGGACTAAATGTCAGCGTCGTCTGCCCCGGGCCGCTGCACCCCCTCCACTCCCTCTCAGTGACTGACAGCTATCTATCATTGTCAATCATCGACACCCCCTCCCCTCAGCCCAACCCCTCACGGTTGTGCTCTGGGAGCTTTCGCCTGGTGCTCGGTGCTACACTATCAGATGGCATGACAAATGACTTCTCCTTGGCCTCATTACACACACACGCACACACACATACACACAAACAGCACACTAACAGAGCAGAGAAGACAAGGAGCAAGCCGTCTAAACACAACCGGAAAAGTCCTCAAACGAGCACACGAGTGCATGGACACACACACAATCGTGCACAGATGAGCATACATGCACATATTCAACGATAACGGATCATTTCAAAGGCTGTAAGTGTTCTGAATATTCACTTCTCCCTCTTTTTTTCCCCACCCACCCCCAATATTGATTGTCCTTATCTGTCATAATTCAGCACAGTCTGAGCTCGTTGCAATCACTCT
Source organism: Plectropomus leopardus (assembly GCF_008729295.1). NCBI lineage: Eukaryota > Metazoa > Chordata > Actinopteri > Perciformes > Serranidae > Plectropomus > Plectropomus leopardus. The sequence continues at coordinate 4,726,445 of NC_056477.1, read as the reverse complement.
TCACAGATAGACTGTGAAAGGAGGAGGGGGCACGTCTATCAACTGGCCATGAAAAGCAGAGATACTTGTCGTTTCTATAACATTTCCATTTCTGCTGCCCATTCAATAAATTCTATACATTCTAATAACTCCTTATAAAGCGACATTGTTGGCTGAAAAGAAGTCTCTTTTCACGACCCTCTTTCATTCTTCATACATTAATTTCTTTTTCTCATTTTTCTCTTTTCTTTTTTCTTTCTCGCTCTTTGGGGTCCTCAACCTGCCATACTATGCTGGCAAAAGTGTTTTTTCTGTTTTTTTGTTTAACACCTTCAGGGTGCTACATGACATCCCACATTACATTACTCCTCTTTCATTTCTCCTGAACCCATTGGGCTTTTACAATCAAAGCCACCTACAACACAGAGTGTAATTCATGTACAATGAACTGTATGTGGCACCGCTGGAAACATACCAACAACATCCACAGTGTAAAAGCCTACAGACATCACATCGCACATGCAGAGAAAATCAGTTTGCATGCAGATTTTACTGTCACTGTAAGAGGAAATAAATCTCACTACTAACAGACATTGTGGCTCATGTCAGCCTGGGAGCACAGAACACTGGTCCAGCAAAATATAATCAATAAATATAGGATATATAAAGTGCAAAGACTTTACAATACTGCACATCATCATCAGCACATAGATCATCACTGATGATGTGACCCAAAGATCGCACTTTGTTCCCCACATACAGCACTAAGTCTGGAATAAGGAATGAAAGAAAATGTAGCTTTTGATCCTCCTTGGTTTCAGCAGTTAAAATTAATGTCATACTGCACACAATAACCTGAGCAGTTCCTGTAACAAGGAGACAGGACTCCTTTTATGTATGAAAATAGATATGTAAGTTTCACACATTGTAAACGTCCCTGCCGTCATGCTTTCATGAGTGCTTTATGGTGGCTTAGATACAGCCAATAGACGACACTAGAGGTCGGAGTCAAAAGTTTTAGACAACAACAAACGAGGTGACAGTGGCGGTCGTAATAATGTAGCTTTAAACAGAGACAGCGGTAATCTGAGGCCATTACATCCCGACATGTGGACGGAGAATTATTTTCACTTATTTTACCATATGTTAGTACATATATATTATGGTTATATACTACTGATTTATTCCATTCCACATTTCTATAAATGTCCTATGGTTGTATCTCACTTGAACTATGCTCCACTGCTTCCACGATCTCCGGTGGTACTGCTCTGTTTCATCCGTATCCATAAGTGTATCCATAAATGTGCACAAACACGGCAGAGAATGGACAGAAGACTCTGTCCTCCGTGTCTAACTTTGCTCACCATAAATGAGCCCTAAGTCATCAGCGTACATCATATGGTGTCCACACTCTGATTATGAGTCAATTAAGGACAGCAGTTGAAACAGGAACTCTTATTGGCCGAGACAACACGCATCAATTTCAGGTGTTGTCCAAGTAAACAAGACATATGACGTGAGCAGCTTTTTGATGGCCTTCTTACATAATGTTTTTATGAAATATGTTTGCTGGTAAACTTTTCTGACAGGTAGTTTTTTTGGCTTGTTTACTAGTTGTTCTTGGTGAAGCAAACTCAATAAATAAAAGACATATTCAATATTTTATGTAGTGTGTATAAATTAAGAATAAGACACATTCTACGCACTGAAAAAATGACATCCAACTTTATGGACATGTTCAAACTGTCTGATATAAAGGCCCTCCACAATATTTAAGTTGCCCACAGAAGTAGACATACATTTACTACTTCGTTTGGTGTATTCCCAATGTTGCTTATATATATATATATACGTATATAATCAGTTTCTTGAGGGCTTCATGCACACAGTGCTCATATCTACCTGCAGTATGTCTCCTCTGTGCACTGCAAAGGAACAGCTTGTTGGCCAAATGTACATCAGCAGCTGGTGTAGATCTTCACGGCGGAGCTGGTAGCAGAGCGCCGGGTACACCGCTGCAGCTATTCACCAGCTATCACCTTCTACGGCATATTCCCATATTACTTATATCTAACCAATTTCTTCAGGGCTACTTGAGCACCTGGAGGGGGGTGAGGGGCAGTTAGCAGATATGGGATTGGGTCTCTCTCTCTCCCTCCACTGTGGTTATTGTCAACAGGGTAGCATTCATGCCTAACAGGGCCACCAGAGGTTATCGCTGAGCCAGAGTGTGTATGAGGAGAGGAAATCAAGCTGCAGGAACCCGACGCATATCGTTCTGTGTAGCCCTCGGGGCCAAAGAAGGGACAGGACGACTGTGTGTGTATATATACGCGTGTGAGTGTGTAGTAACAGAGTGAAAGTGAAAAACAGCAGTGTGCATTTGTGTGTTCGGAAAGAGTAAATGTGCATGTGAGGAGCCAGAGGGACAGACAGGAAAAATGGTGATGTGTGTAAGTGTGCACCTCAAACTGTGAATGTGCAGATGTGATGACATTGGGCAGGATGTGAATGGGTTATTCAGTTGAGCTTTAGGAGTGAGGGCATATATGTTGGTTTTAATTTGTTAGGAGAGGAATGAAACCAAAGCATAAACTGTAAACCATCATGGATTACAGTTACCAGTACACTCATGTATGCCCACTCTATACATAAAAAATAGTATAATCAAGAATAATTTGCTCTTACTATATTAGACATTTAATCTTTAAATCAACACTTGAATGCTACACACCTATTTTGTTTTGCATTTTTGTGTCTTTACTTTTATTTGACAGGACGGAAATGTCCTGAAGTCATGCTCCCTCTGTGTTTGTTGTAATCTGAGCTTCTCTGTGGTTTGTTGTGGTAAGCCGGACCGGCCGTGCACACATCATAGTGCATGTGTGTATCCCACTGGGTAGCTCATCGCTGCCTCTTTGCACAACTCACATTCGCCAGCTACCAACAATATCGAGACAACAGTATTGTGGAATCATAGCCACTAAGACCCCGGTTACCCTCGGTTAGCAACACTGTTTCCTCTGTCAGCACTGTTGCTATTGTTTGGTGCTGTTTTAATTTATATCCCTAATTCTACATATTGACAAAAAGTATTTTAATTTTCACTGTTAATGCAAATCAGTTCCAAATATCGGTTATCGGCCTCATTAACTACTAATCTGGATCAGCATCGGCCCTGGAAAACCAATATCGGTTGACCTGTAATCAACACAAATGCATATGATTGCGTAATAAAAGAGTAGCATAAGCGCCTGGTTAAATGACAGGGAAAGAGTGACGGTGGTTGCACTCACTGGTCACTGTGGCGAACGGAGCAGAGGGAAAGTTAGCACTGAAGTTGTCTCATGGCAGAAAATGTACTGTGTAGTTTACAGTTTCATATTGGCCAGAAAATGTGTAAACTTGGAGCATAAATAAAAGCTGCACAGTTACACCTGTGAGACGCAGCCGAGATGCAAGAACGCTACATAAAGTAAAATAAGAGTGCATCAGTTGCATGTGACATGCAAGGGAACAACATGTCTGTCAAAACAGCACAAAATACAGTTATTTATAAAATGAAGTTGATTTAATAAAAAAAAAAGACATTCATTTAATCCAATGAATCACACTATTTTAATCTATTGATTTACTCAAATATTGTTGTTTTAGGGAGACATCGTCATAAAAAATAATGTAATACACTGATTCGAATGTCAAAAAGTAATTCTCTGCAGCCCTTTATTATATACACACTGATATCGCACATGCACTTTAGTTTGCTCCCAGCAGGCGGCTGAGTTAAGATACCATCTCACCTCAGCCAGGTGACTTAGTTATGGCCACGTAGACGCATCACAGCAGGAGAACACTGTCATTATAACATCTGCAGCACATATGCACCTGTGGTGCAGATGTGTGATTGTGAGTGCACAAATTTGTCTGCTTTAATGCGTGTTTCCACCCTTCCCCCTCACACCATAAAACACACACATACACACTATATTGAGGGATTAATGGCAGATCTCTAAATAAGGCCAAATGGAGATGTGGATGGGAGGGAGCTAAGTGGTGTGAAGGGCCCAGCGGTGGCTGCCTCTTACCTTTTTGTTGTTTTCTTTAATATCCTGAGGATTGAGCGACTTGTAGTCTCTGGAAGAACAGTGGGGAGGGTCGGAGAGGAGGCAGGAGGAGGAAAAAAAGAGAGAGTGAGAGAGAGAGAGTGGGAGACAGAGAGAGATAGCGGAGAAAGAGGTGCGTTTAAATATGCGTCACATGTAATGGCATTAGAACTGTAACATGCAATTTCATAGCAGTGCAATCAACAGAACTAATAGAGTGGAAAATATGTAAAAATAACACACCGGGGTGCAAAGGCACACAAGCATAAACACACACACACGTACACAGAGCAGAGAGTTCAGATAAATTATCGTCATGTCTGCTCTCTTGATGTGGGGCTGCAGGTTTTCCGTGTGTTGGACTTTTGAGTGTTAAATACAAACATTAAATACTAAACATTTAAGGAAACTCACAAACACACACAGACTGTAAAATGTTCAAGGAATTATAAGCGCACACACGAAAACGAGATACGTGTTGGAGGCAAACATGCTACTCTGTATTCAAGTATGTAAATGACAGATTGGGTCCTGTGTGTGTAAGTATGTACACATAAGTCCTCTTAATCAAACACACCCACAGGAATGATGGATACAAGGACACTAAATGATGACAGGTAAGTGTGCAAATATAATACAAAGCACAAGTGTAGATTTTAGGGGTGTGCAGGTGACAGATCAACCTCAATATTTAGAACATCATTTGTCCCGCCCCCAATAAACCCATTAAAGTGAGAGTGGGCTTTTACTGACAATATTAGAGACACTTACATCATATATTGATGTAGAAAATGCACAAATTGGTGCATAAAAATTCACCAAAATGCAGGAAATTAAGTGCCTGCTTTGTATGTTTAACAGGGTGCCCACACATTTTTACTAAGGAATTTTCAAAACCTTTCGATAACTTTTTCCTAATATTTCACCGTGATTTCCATATCTTTATTTAAACATGTACTTCCCAGCCATTTGAGGATAAGCAAACTGTTAGCAACTGCTAACTTTACTCTCAAGTTATATCAGCCGCCAACGAGCTGCATATGCTAATAGACTAGAACAGCACATATGGGTACATCACAACCATGGATGTATTAAGAACATCTGGATACAGCTGTGGAGGTGGGATCCCGTTCATTCCTATGAGAGCTGCTCAGTAGTGCATGAGGCAAAAAAAGCCCTACCACCAGCAAAGTGACTGACTTCCGGTTGAGCGTTTCGCATGCATAAAAGGCTGTCTAAAAAATAACATTTTGTGGCTTTTTTAGACTTTTCAAATGTTACCAAACTGAATGATTTACATCTATATAGTGAAATGAGTCATTTCTGAAATACAGACGTCTCTTTCCTGATGTAAGTCAACGGGAAAAAAATCTTTTTGGGTCCATGGACATCAGGTGACAGACTTGGACGTTGTAATTCCACTTTAGGCCACTATGTAAAATTTGCTTCAAAGACTGGCACATGTCCTGGGAGCTACGTTCACGCCTGGCAAAGCACTAGATTTTACAAGATGTATTTTGAATAATGGACACGTTTTAAGAGTTTACTAAATAGACTTTAAACAAAAACCAAAACAAAGTAAATTCAAAACTTTTCCAAAACATTCAATTAATTCCATACTAATTCCAGGCCTGGAAAACAATTTCATAACTTTTCAAGGAATTTCCGTGGGAACCCTATTTACAAACAAAACTTACTTACTAAAACATGCATATAGCATACAAGAATTTCTTCTTTCTGTGTGGTTTCGACCCAAACTTGACTCCCTGGTCCTAATTCTAGCCTCAGTATTGTGAGAGAAACATCATGTAAGTGTAAGTGTGTGTGTGTGCGTGTGTGTGCGTGTCGTACATTATGTCAGGTCTGAAGTGGTGCAGCAGGGCGCAGAAGGCCAGCCCGTTCCGCCAGGAGGTGGTAAAGTTGGTGATCTTCACCCCTCTGTAGTTCTTGGTGACCTCACGGCACCAGACCAGCAGTGACTGGCTGGCGTTGGGCTTCCCTCCCAGAACCGGGCTCGGGACGGGGCTGGGCTGCAGACAGAGGAGAGGAGGAGGGTGATAGAGAAGGGACGGTGGAAGAAGAGGAAAAACAAAAAGGTTTTGAATTCAATCTTTTTAAATATTCCACATTCACTATTTGAAATGCATCAGTGCAACATGTTGTTATGTATTTCATGAATTAGGGCTGTTTTTTTTGGGTCACACAAGGACAACAAACATTAATAGAGAATGTTAAAATTCAATAATGCACATTGAAAAGGCACTTTGTTTCCTGAGGCAATCTAACATGAAAACATAAATGCATTTAGTGTGTTTTTTAAACCATTATCTGGAAATATTAAACCTAGTCTCCAAACACTTGGCACTTAGCACAAAAGACTGTCCACATATCCTGCTTCCACTTCCTCCGCATCTGAGCTCTTTCATTATTTATTTCCCCCCAAAAAATGTTTTTCTAAACCCCCATCCATCCAATTAGCGTCCTATACTGACATACAATGAGCCCACACATGCACATATGTGCACACACGCAGACTCACACACCATAGTGACGGGTCATGCACAAAGCAGCGTATGACCGTGGATAATGTAAACATCTTATTAATTAGCTCCGCCTTTGAAGTCTTATCTGGGTCGAAAGCTTTCACCATTAGGAGCCTTTCCTCTCCCAGACTCCAAATCCCACAAATCCTTGGTGGCGCGGAGACACTGGTCTTCCTCTGACGGGCCAGCAGAACCAATGCTATTCTGATTATTCAGCTGGCCATTCACTAATCTGGTTATGGAGAGACAGATATGGGCTAATTCTCTCAGATCGTTTTGGTGAGAAATGGCAAAAATGTCACTGAGACTTGATTAAATTCATTAGAGGCCAGCGATCAAAAAGACTATAAAATGTGTTCAAATATTACTATTATATACAAGACAATGACACTAACATATGAGTAATAAAGACAGATTTCCTTAAATGTATGACTTAATGTGATGTGATGGCAGGGTGTCTCAGTTTCATCACGCTTAATTTGAAATCAGCATCAATTTCCTTGTGCTGGATCAGATGCATTTCACAAGTATTTACATCTTTAAGTCCAAATTAGTTACATTTTTTTCATAAACATGTTAAATTTATAATTATCATTATCATGTATTAAAAATTTCTATAGTATGATGTTTTTTCTTGAGCGCCTTTTTTAAAGATCATTTCCATTTATTTTATTATTATTGTTATTATATTATTATCATTATTCTTCTTCTTCTTCTTATTATTATTATATTATATTTATTTCATTATTTTTTTTCCAATTTTCAGTTAATTTTTCTTGTTTTTTCCTTTCTTTTCTTCTCGCTCTATTTCTTCACTAATTTTGGGGTGTTTTGCAGGGTCATTTCTTCTTAATTTGCTCCTTGTCTTCTTTCCATGTTTTTGAAAGAAAACAAACAAATATGCTCAGGTTTCAAAGGGTTTAAATCACAAACAAAGATGACATATCAAAAAACATTGTTATTTTGTTTAACTGTATTTCTGCTTTACTCAACCACATTAAAGACTTAAAGGTTTTCTGTTTAGTTGCCATGACAGAGCACACTGCAGACGTCAGGTGCTGCAGTTATAATGTCTATTCTGTTTTAATTGTGTGCTTCCTTGTACAATATAGGCTTTGATGACAACATCGATATGCCATCATGATGCCACTCTCTCAGCCGGGTTGTTTAATCTCAAGAGCACGAGACGGTTACCGAAGTCAAACCTTTACTTAACCTTTAGCAGTGAAAGTGAATGAAGACATGTTGGCTTTACACAACCTGATACTGACCACCATAACGAGTTAACCCAGTTTCAAAGACACACAGTGAAGGGCCTGGAGAAAACACAGCTCACTACAAATGTGATGAGTCTCAGCCCTGTAACAAGGCTTGTGGTGGCCGACTAACCCCCTCTGTTGGAGGCTTTCTGCTACTGCAAGAAGAGAAGTGATGGGAGGAAAGGCTTTGTGCAAATGTATAAAGTGATGGTATCGATTAAGCTTTTGCAGAACATGTGACAACTTGCAGAATTCAGAAATGTGGGGCAAAAAAAAGACTTTGCTTCATTTGGAGAAGACATTGCTCCAAAGAGAGGGATGTGTTTGGGCTTCATGCCGAGACTGGGGTTGCAGAGGTTTTAATATATATCGTGATATGAAAGTTGGTCATTATCATACCATGTACATTCGCTTATCTACAATATTGGGTAAAAATACAACTCATGCAAAAACTTAATGTACAGCCCTGCTACTAATTTTATATGTTTAATTTACGTTGTTGTAATACTGTATATTTTGACGGTGAAAAAAACCTACTTGCTGGCTAGTTTTTTCTGATAACATAGCTGGACAGAGAATCTGTCATTTCCAAAAGAGAAATACTCCTCTAAAAAATGGTTTTAAGTTGTAATTATAGTGATAAAATATTAGTTCAACCAAAAACTAACCTTTTGGTTTCATTCCTATAAAAGTAATTCTGACTGATAATAATAACAATAATACTGTGATACGGTTATATATTCTGAGACAGTTATTGGGCTGTGAAAATCTCATACTGTTGTAACCCCAGCTGACACCAGAAGTGTTACAATCACACTTCAACTTCATTTTAAAATCATCTGTATCAAACCTCAACACAGACCTCAGGGTTCCTGCAGCTCAGAGCAAATGATATTTAAGGCTTTTAAAGACTTTTTCAGTGCCACTTGGACTGAAGTTTAAGAGAAAATATCCAATAATCAAATTTGAAAGACAATTTTGCCCAAATGTTTATTGTAACATAGAACATGCCGTTTTTTGTCCGGTGAAAAAGTTAGATTATCTATGTCAAATACTGCTTTAGAAAAAAAAGTTTTGTGAGTGGAAATTGGAAGACGATGATCATATTACATCAACATAAAAGTATGTATTTGGTTTACCAGCAGAGGAGGGAAATATCTGCCATTTCTGTCTTAGAATCTGATCATGACGAGTTTAAGAGGAGGAATTTTTTAAATCTAATGTTAAAGCAGTCAAAATAGGACTATTTCGATTGTTTTGATATCCATTTTGAGGATTCAACACCCACTTTCAACTGGTTATATTGTGAGTGAGCGTGTTGCATTTGACAAAAAACCTACTCAAATCCTTCATCCAATGTATGAGCATTTTTAAGACTTTTGAATGATTGATTTAAGTAAATTCAACACCATTTAAGGCCTTATTTTTAGATACATGAGTTTGAGACTTTTTAGGGATCCGTGGGAACCCTGGACTTTGGATGCTTTTAAGCCTGTGACAGGATTAAGCATGTTTGCCTTTAGTTATGCGGCTGTCTTCACTGTTGGCAGATTTTAGGACACTAAAAAATAAGTGGCTTGTAATGTCAACAGGCATAAACAAAAGTGCTGAAGCAATATTAGTCACTTAGCCGAAGTCCACAAGCACCTGGATGTCTCTCACTCCTCTATTGTTGCAGTTTAACCTGTGACCGCGCGCCTGGAGCCTGCTGAGATGCCACAAGGTCCAAATCAGATGAAAGAGACTGGAGGCCATCTTTAACAGCAACTCCTAACCTTTGTACCAGTGTGTGTGTGTGTGTATGTGTGTGTGTGTGTGTGAGTCATGCAGGCCCCTACGGCAGTCTCAGTACAGGGAGACGGTAGCGGGAGCCTGAGGGGCGGACACTTGACATTTCCGGCTCATCTTTAAAAGTGGGCCTTAACCTTTCCCCACAGCTTCTCCAGACACGTTTTAGGCAGCCCTGACGATGCCTGCGTGCCACTCAAACAAACGGAAGCAGAAAAAAAAGAAGAGAAAGAAAAGAGATAAAAAGTCAGAAAGCCAATACTGATGATAACGTGGTCGCACTTAATGTCTGTGGATAAGGAGAGGGGATGCTTTTTGACCTCATCAAACAATTTTGATGACTAACTGAAGATATTATGGATATTCAGAAGTAAAAAGAAAAGATATACATTCATCTAAATTATCTGTACATGAGTGCATCTGAACTTAACTTGTTCCTCCAGTTGTTCACTGCTTTTGCCACCATTTTTGTGTGTGTCAGTGAAAGTGTGTGTGTGTGTGTGTGTATTTGTAGAGTTTCAGAGCAGAGCGGTCTTCCTCCAGGCCTTCCCTTTCTGCTTTTTCAAGTGACGGTTGAAAGTAGCCGTCTAATTTGAGCGCTCTAATTACCTGGGATTAGAGACCAGGTGCTATTAAAGCAATTAGACACACAGCACACTCCAGTGCCGAAGACCCTGCACCCTAGCCAGCGGAAAACACACACTCACACACACAAATACACACCTGCGTAACACAGCCACTGGAAAAAAAACATATGCATTAGCTGGTGGGGTACACAGACTTCATGGCTCACTCTCATACACAGCTACCTATCAACGTGTGTGTGTGTGTCTCAACCAACAAAAACAAACACACAAATTAATGTGGACTAAAATTCACGCTTCGAAAGGGTGAAAAAATACTAACTTCAATTAGCTAGATATGGAAGGAAAGTCGAGGATGGTGTTATTCACTCAACTTTGAGTGCTTTTAAAAAGTCGGATTTAAGCGGATGCGTCATTTCAAAAGTCATTCTTTTCTTCCTTCCTGACAAACCAGTTTTTAGAAGCCACGGCGGCGTGTGACGAGCAGTGACCCCACGTTCATCAAAACCCAAACCGATGTAATTTTCTCAATCGGCAGCCCAGACTGTTCCATTACGCTCCGTCCAGATAAAGGTTTACAAATGCATCTACGCACTCAAGCTTTCATATCCATCAAATATTGAACAAACACCATATCTTCTTTTACAGGAACTGGCTGCATTTCCTTAAGACACAAACACGGGAGGAGTGAAATTTTCATGAGGAACAGAAATGCACCCTGACTTATCAAACAGTTTGCTGTCTTGCCTAAAGGCAGGTGTGTACGTGTGTGTGTGTGTCTGTGTGTGTGTGTGTGTGTGTGTGTGTGTGTGTGTTTGTCTTTTATCTGTCTGTGTGAATGTCACTGGATGTGTGTGTGCAACACTGACACAGCCATGTAGCTAGCTCGGCTCGAGGGTAGGATTAGCGGAGAGCATCGCCTCGGCCCACAAACATTCCATATTAAAAAATGAAAAGGCAACCTTCATTACTATCAGTGGCACATAACCTCCCCTCTTCCTCCTCCTCTGCTACTATTATACACAGCCCTAACAGCCTGGGCGAAAAATACAAGCCACTGACAAGAGATTCCATTATTCCTGATGCCTCAGTGTCAACAACATACATCCGACGGGGCAAAGAAAGAAAAAAAATGGAAGAGGGGAAAAGGATGTGAGAGAGAAAGAAGGGGGGTTAAGCTCACTACAATGCCTGAATGACAAGATAGGAGGAAACCTGCGAATGGAAGCACCCAGGTTCCTGTTGGTGCTGGTGTCAGAGGGATTTTTGGTGTCAGCAATGTGATTTTGGGAGGGTGGGATGGGATCGAGATCTGGAATCGTGGGTAAAAGCGGATGAACCGTGATATGGAAAATTAGAAAATTGTCACAGGTCGATCTTAGGTGTTACGAAAAAGAACAATTCTGTGGCGAGGTTGGAAATTGTTGCTTTCAGATTTAGGCAATATGCCAATATCTGCTGCAGAAGTAATCCAAAATACCTTTTAGAGACACTTACTGGGAGTCGAACAGTAATATACTAACAGTAAATCCCTTTTTCACCAACATTATAGAAGGTGAGGATCAGGCAGTGAACAGGTTATGTTTAAAACAGTAAGATGGTTCTCCAGTCCTTTGCAGCACGTGTGGATTACAGTACTATAACAAAATACTCATTTTTACCACATATTTAATTTTAAAAAAAGACACTAAACTGATCACTGCAGATAATTTTTTAAACTGTTTTTCAATCACGCTCATAATTAGAGCTGCAACAACTACTCAATTACTTGTGACTAAGGTTGCAAATAATATCCTCTTTTTAGATTAATTATTGGTAAAATTAACATCGATTAACCGTTATTTGAAAACCATAAAAACTTTACTTATGTCAAACAATACCAAATGCGTTTTTGTCTCAATCAAACTCACAGCAACCTATTGCATATACTTTGACAGCATAGCATAGCCTATCGACTGATTGATTAAAATTCACACGTTCAATTAAATTCTTAATGACCGATTAATCGAATTATTGTTATCATCCTTCTTGTCAACTATTAAATTAATCCCCAACTAATTTAATAAACAATTTAATAGATCTAAGAGTAATAAGAGTAATTTTTTGAAAAAAAAAAAAAAAAAAAAAAGAAATCTGATTCCAGCTACTTAAATGCGAATATTTTCTAGTTTCTTTACTTTTCTGACACTAAATGAAATAAATTAGATTTGTGGAGAAAATGAAACATTTGAAGACTTCAGCTCAACAATGAAAAGAATTGGTAGTTTCAGCCCCAGTCAGCAGCCGAACTTGAGTTAGACAGATGCTTTAGAAATAAGGATAATTAAAATTTTTAGGGTAAAGTTATGAAAAACAGTCTACCTCTGGGTTACCCTGTTGGCCAAAATAAAGATGGACAAACATAAACAAATTCACGTCGCATTACACACAATTAAATGACTACAGAGTACAGAGGCCATTAAAACTGGCCTTTCAGACTCATAAAAAAGATACAAGTGAAACGCTTTAAGTGGCAGCTTTGTCTCTCCCTCTGGGGCAAAACGCTTCAATGGAAACTTAACTGGCCTCAACCCAATGACATAAACCCACGACTCTGTGGAGAGAAAAGAGCTTCCGTGTCTCTCCAATCTCACTTTCATGGCTTCAAAGCAGTGTCAGACAGTGTCAGATTTGAGGAGGTGTTGAATCTCATACTCTTAAAAACTTGTAATCCGCTCAAGGAGCCTACGGCGAAAAAAAAAAAAAGTCCACAGACACACACACACACACACAAACACACAGACACACTTGAAATGACAACAGGATCTACAGTAGAAAGACACACATATGCAGACACAGTCATATTCTAATGTACTGATACTGAACAGCAGACACACACTGAAACAAAAGCGTACAGTGAAGGAAAAAAAACGTACACACTGTTTGGATAGACAGTTTAGAAAAGGTAGGCAAACACACAGCTCTTATGAAACACTTGAGAAACATTAATACCTGTTCACATATAAGAGGATAAAGGTTAGTGCACTTAAGTGGCCTGTCCATCCTGCTCCTGAAAGCTCTCATCTGATTGGCTGGGCTCCAACTACCAACACGCTCAATTACTTAATTGCAGCTTCAATCAAAACAAGCAATTTGTTTAATCTGGCGCTTTCTGCGTCCGACGTCTTCGCATTAGAAAAAGACAGAGGAAAAACGAAGAACGATCACGCGGCGTCATCTTACCCATGAAATTATGCTTCGGATTTCAAACGTTGCCTGCATGAGAGCAGAGGGGAAGTCCAATCAAAAGTTCAATTATGTAAATGGAGATGTGGAGTGGATGGAACAATAGGGGGAAAGGGGGGGAGGACAAAAGGCAGGAACGGGAGAGGAGAGCAAATGTAGCGTGAAAAATAATACACATTAACATACAAAGGATATATCGCATTACTGTTGTAATCACACCGAGGAGGGGCTCCAAACGAAGAGAGCCGTGAGAGAAAGTGTGCACTCTGTGTGACTGTGCATGTAGACACTGTTTAGTGAAGTCAGGCATCATTTTGTGAGTGTGAACAGGTGGAGAGAGAACGATAACACCTGAGAGCTCGCAGCGAGGTTGAATATATGACTGCTACTTTTGAGCAAGGCATTCGGATGATATTGGACTGTTTGTTCCACCACATTTATTAACGAATCTTCATGCCATTGCCATCACAAAGTGGCAAAATATGTAAATACTGATGAATAAATCCATCATGATGGCAATGGGGGGGGGTTGCTAGTGATTCGCTCAGAAGCAGATATGCTTCCCATCTAGCAGTGAACCTGCAGGCCAAGACAGAGGGGCCTTTCGGCAGTTGGCTACTGAGATGTAAAATGCAAAAATCAGGAAAAGCGGTTTCCTTTTCCAGGACCATTTTGCTTCCAAGGCCTATTCTGCTCCAAAGGCATAACCATGCAAAGCAGCAGCTAAAAAAAAGGCAGAACAGGAGAGGACAGACAAGGCTTTGAAATTGAAATAAAAACCATTCACTGAAAAAAAAAAAAACACATCATGAAATAACACAGTTTGGAGGAGGCAGCAGACAAAGGAGTGACTGTGCCAGCTTGCAGTGTGCCCACCCGCCCGCTTGCACGCCTAACGTGTAACACAGGGGCATAATGCGGTGTAAGCGCTGGCTTTAGCTTGTCATGGAAACGGCAGTAGCATTACCCACACTCACGCCTCTGCAAATTAGCTTTGGCTGGGGGAAAAAAAGACACGCAGGGTGGGTAGGATTGGGATTGAGTGTGTGTATCTGTGTGTGCGGTAAGCGGGTGGGGGTCGATGGTACGGAAGCTGGGATTCAGTTAAGGACAAAACAAGACAACGTCAGAGATGGTAAAAATGTTCCAGATTTCCCATCCTGACTCCATCTCCGTGTTTTCCCTCCTGTGGGTTACACAGATCCAGCAGGAGAGATTACTAACTCCTTCTGGGCCGATCCCGTCTCCTCCTCACGTCTCTCAACATGAGGTCTCAACCAGCGTTTTACAAAATTCAATGTCAATAGTTCAGAGCAAGAGTTCCTCTTCCTGAACCCTCTTTTTGAGGAAACACCATCAGTCAGTCTTTCCTGGGTCACACTCGGCCTAACTTGCAGTGATGATATGCAGAACTACATCTGCAGTTTTTATTTTTTAAATTTACTTGGTTGATAATTAGACTTGGGCAGTATCACAGTATTACAGTATACCAGGGTATTTAGTTGGTATGTTATGATATGTTTTTTCACTATCATGATAAATACAGGAGCTCCATGGCTACTTCTGTTAAACTCTTTGTATGAAGTGCACAGCATGCACCACCAGAGCTCAGTTTATGGTCTCTACCTGTGGAACAGGCAGCTTAACTAAAAGACACAGCGACTCCTGGTGGTGGAGGGAGACGTTTCAGGACTGTGAACAGCCGGTGAGCAGCAACAACAGAGAGAGACTGTGGGGAATAACATCATTTTTTTTTTCCTTTTACTTGATGAATTAAGGATCTATTTCGACCAAACCAGAGCTGGTGATTGTTGGAACAGTGAACTTATAGTAGTTTACAGTAGTTTAGAGGAGATTTCAACATCAAAATAAATATTGTGTATTGCAATACAGCCTAAAAAATCATGATATTATTCTAAAGCCATATCACCCAGCCCTATGACGCAATACTGGACAAGGAAATTAACTTACCTTAAAATCATTAATGTTCATCTTTAATATGCAAATTTTAAAACAAAAAGAATCCAGAAAAGGAATCTAAAGGCCACCCACGTCTTCCTCCACCCCCTCATCTTCCTCAGATAAATAAATAAGCTTTGAGAGAAGGAAGAGCAGGAGGAAGAGAAAGGAGGGGGGGCGGCTCTTATAAATCTATAACGTATTAATCTCCTTTAACTGCCATCTTCAACAAACAAATTAGTGGTGCAATGGATTCAGAGATCAGCTGTGCTGATAACGCAGCCATTTATCAATTAATCTAAGCCTGGGCAGGGAAAACTCATTAAGGAGGCCACTTTAGGAATTATGTTCTGCAGGTAAAGAGAATGACTGTGTGTGTGTGTGTGTGTGTGTGTGTGTGTGTGTGTGTGTGTGTGTGTGTGTGTGTGTGTGTGTAGGGGGGGTCTTGACACAGCAGTTGTGCAGCCCCCCCACCACAGACTGCCATTGTCCAGCGCAGCGTGGGCTCCAAAGTGATGAGAGGGGTGATAGCACAGCCAATTAAAATGAACATAATTACAAAGTCACCCCTTTGACTCCTGATCAGAATACACATGCATCAACACACACACACACACACACACACACACACACACACACACACACACACACCACACATTGAAGGAGGAAGGGTGTGATGGAGGAAAGAGAGGACTGAGTATGAAAAAAGCATCCAGAGAGTGTGGTGAGGTATCGATAAAGAAAGTAAAGACACAAAGAGAAGGAAAAGAGCTTGAATAACTGCAAGGCTGCGGTTTATGGTACATCAGTGATACTTTAAAGTTGCAGTCCTTTAAGATTTCAGTCCTAGTTGACTTGGTGACACCTGTAGTTACTGTGGTGACAGCTAATGTGATTTATAATAATTATAGTAATGACTTCATTAAGCGCACAGAAAAAAGATCCATAGCGTACTAAAACAGACAATAATCTATGTACAAAAATACAAAAGATACAAAAAAAACAGAAAACACTCAACACAACATTATTCAAGTTCATATAAAAATACAAAATTCAAGCTGCTGCACTCACAAAAAAACTTGAGCGCCAGTGGCTCCACAGTCTGGATGAAAACCTGACTGAGCTCAGCTCAGAGTCAGTCAAGGTCTGAATAATACCATTTTTGGAAAGAAAGCCTGCACATGTATCAATAAGATTTCAAATTAAGGCAGAGCAGGTAGGCTGACCAGCATAAAAAAAAAACATTTGGCTTGTACCACACCATCGATTCATGTCATCATTACAGGCTGCATGTTGATTTTCTATAACAATGCCACAAGTGTGCTGTATATAACGGGGTAAAAAAATACGCTAAATAAAGCCACCTTCACATTAACTGAGCACATGCCGAATTTACGAGCAAGGATATTAGCTCGCACACACAAGTTGAGACACAGTCTGTGGATATCTTCATCATCAGATAAATCATCGACAACATGATGGCGGAGATATTAAATATTTAATCTCAACACATTAATAGTGCAGGCCACAGTGATCTGAAGGCAGCAAAACAAACTACTGTCATTTTAATAACCAAGTCCGACAATAACTGGCCTTTGTCAATCATAGCGTGGTCAACCGAGATTTGATTTTACGCACAGCATGAGTCTGCAGAACGGCACGGAGCAGTGAAAGGAGTTAGCAAACTAGCTAAGTTTGAAGTGCTCTTCATCTAACGGCTCCTGACTTTCATTACTTCAGGCAACAACTCAAACTGATTGTCTAATGAACTCTGGACTTAGTAACTTTTTTAAATGTGACAAGTATTCACTTGTGATGCACTACTGTGTGTAGTAACTGATTCTGTGTTTTGTAAGTGATGTGCTTTTGTTGTAGTTTTATGTTGTATTGTCTGTCTTCGTCTTTGTATCACTTTATATCATGTGCTATTTTTTGTCTAGTATGTGTCTTTTCTTCTTGTACAACTTTGTATTGTCATGTTGCGTTGTGTATTCATTCTGGCCAAACAGGAGACTGCAGATGCGAACTGACCCTGAGCTGTAATCTGGTACGGTGCACCAAATGGCAACATTTATGTTTTAAACTGTACATGGTCCCTTTTAAGTAAATGCATTAAATTATTCTTTGACATTTGGTGTTTAGTATGCTAAAATACTTACAAAAGCTTGCATTTCACTAAGGCTGACAGAAATGCAGCTTTCAGAATTTGAGGTATTTTGTGATGCACTAAATTTATGGACAAATGAAATATTTGGACCTAGTGATGGTGCAACATGAAAGTCAGGGGATCATCAAATATATGAGGATTCATTCTTCTGAATGTCTGTCCATCAGTCCCAGAGTCGTCATATTCGGTCATTGTAGATCAATGTTGGATCAAAAATAACCAAACAATGGACAGACCTCAGTATTCCACTTACATTACTAAAAATGTATACAACAAAAACCATGCAAACCCACCAATACGAAGATGTTTTTGAGCGTGCACTCCTGCAGCCTGTATGTTCCCATTACCTCGACAGGACCGCATGATCAAATCTTGAGCTGCTACGAGAGTGCTCAATTAAAGGCTGAGCGAATGATCCCACTCAGTGATCTACGAGTTAAGCACTGAAAATGCCACTTAGTATTTCCTATAGCGCATAAGAGCACACACCTGCATACCATAACAGTCCGAAAAAGGGGGTGCTGGAGGGCTTTATAAAGAGGCAATTAAAGCCTTATCATTTCTACACTCGCTCTCCTTTCCTCAAACACAGAGCGCGCGCACACGCCCACACACACACACACTCAAAACACACGCGCACAATTTGGAAGACAAATCGCTAAGACTAATTCATAAGGTACTTCTAAGGTCCTTTTTAAATTATGGAAAACGGTTGGTTTAATTCAATTAAAATGTAGCAGGGGCCGCTTAAGGATGACGGGAGTAAGGTATGGCATGACTTAGTGAGCGCCGTTTTCGAGACTGCGCGGGGGGTCTTAAACCTTCTCCTGGTTGAAGGAGTTTTCAAGTGCGTGGACTTCTATCTCCTCACCCGAAGCCTCCTTAAAACCTCACCCCAAAACCCTGGATCCTTCTGGGTTTAAGCCCACACACACCTGGAGGACCGGGGCAGATTAAGACCAGATTAAGATAAAGTTACCCCTTCTTCTATGTCATTCAAACCCCCGGCCTCTGCGGCCGCTGGATGGAAGGACACACAAGACAAAAAGGTTGGGTTCATTCACATATACACACACACAGGCATGCACACACAAAGGACTTTCTGGTCATCCTCATAAGCCCTATTAGTCTGCTATAGAGCCTCTCATAGCAGACATCAATCACGGAGGGATTAGTCAATTCCCTCTCTAAATGAGTGGCGAGGGAAACCTCCCTTCAACTCTAAAGCAGGTCCCTCTCTCTCTTTCAGAGATTACACAGCGATTTGTTTTCATTTTGTTCCATCTTCATCGTTTTCTGTTTGACTTGCTTTTCATTTCTCTCTCCCTTGCTCTGCGTCTCCCTCGTTCTCTCCTGCTTGCAGCTTGTGAGGTAATCCTTGGCAGATAAAACTAAGGAGGACTTACCAAAGGCAGATTACAAGCGGCGCTTTGCGGAAGGCCCTTTTACACCAGTCGGCGCGGGTATTGAGGAGAGCGAGCTCTTCGCAGTGCTTAACTTGTGAACTCGACATGCACCCAACAGAGGAAGAGGTGGAAAAATGATAGCCGCATTACAGTAACTGGATCAAAATATATCCCTCACAACAACACACACAAGATTGCACATTAGTGCACACAGCACACATGCTGCTTCTTCCATGGCAGCCGTGTATAAAATTGAATTCAGAGCGGTCCCTGAATAAATATCAGATTTGTATTTATTCTGCTGAAATTATCAAACATATCTGTATATATCAGATACTGCAGGGTGAACATTGTGTATGAAGTCAGAATCCTCATACTAGCTCCACCTCTGACTAAAACATAAAACTGACCCCAACACAACTTGACCCAGAACATTTCCTTATCTAAACTCCCCAACTTCTTAAAAGGATCCAAACAGTTGAGGTTGTTCAGTACTCGGTAATGTCTTATACCTCTCTGCCCAACGTGATGACAGCGATGCCCTGCAGCATGAAACAACAACAGGAAGCCCAAAGATCGGACCTGAACTGCCAGACAGAAGAAACTGGGTCTCCTCTCTCCCACAAGATCCAATGACAGACCACTCAGAGACTGCAAATAAGAGTTGGGGAGGGGTCCACAGTGGGAAAAGGCAGACACTGAGAGTCACTGACTTAACTTTACTCCTCACAAGGATTATTCTCCTAATATTACACAGCTTATGGAAAGGCCAATGTGGCCAAAGGGAGCCGCTGAGTCTTCAATACCTTGGTCTCAGGAATGGACCGCTATGTTTCCCTGCTAATATTGCAGGTTCTGAAATCTAAGAGCTCTCCTCTGATCCCCAACAACATACAGCAGAAATACAAATCACACTGGATATCTTACATTTCCTTTGAACTGTTAAGTTTTTATCCAGAACCTTTAACGGGGACGAGCACAGAAATGTTCAGTGCGTAGAAACAGGATGAGAGTAGAGCTGAAACTCTCTTTCAAAATAATGTAACAGGATGTTCAGAGCTGGGCCATTTTTATGTGAACCATTGCAATTGCAACAAGCTTGGTAACTCCTGTATAAACAGGGTTCCCACACATTTTCATGGACAATATTTCTAAATTTTTTAAGAGTCCATAATATTTTTTTTCTTGCCCTTCTTGCCTGGCTTTTTTGCAACATAATAAAATCAAACTCTTTTCAAACGTAACGTCAGCCAGCCTGCAAACATGAAGGACCACGAGGAGAAAATGAAGAAACATTTGTGATGGAAAACAAAATGCCACAAATTGACAAATATCATTGAACATTGTGCCGTTATGTTAGGTTATCCACAAAAGATTACTGCGACAATTTTCATTACACAAAACAGAATTCTATTACTTTTACAAAATGTTCAACGACTTTTACTAATTCCATGACTTTTTCAGGCCTGTAAAATGTGATTGTAAAATTCCATGACTTTTCCAGTTTTTTTATGACCACGGAAAAATAGGCAAAATGAGAGTTCTTAAAAAAAAAAAGAAAAAAAAGAGTGTAACACACTTTACATCCCCACTGGTGTGTGTTGTCACCATAATAGCTAACAAAAAAAAAAAACATTTTCCATAGTATGTGTCAAATGAAACTGTCACCCTTAAAACTAGTCCTTTTTTAAATTTGTATTTACTTTATACTTACCAAATAGAAATTAACTGTGCTAAGAGAAACCATCCCTTTATAAGGCATAATGAAAAGCAACAAATACTATAGAAAACTATATTAAGTGCCTTTTTATCTTAATGTTGTTTGTCTTAACCATTCTGCATACTGAATTTTTTAAAAAAAAAAAGTCATTAATATTATTTTAGAATTCCTGTTCACAGCAGGCAAGGCACTACCGATGAAAACTGGCTCCCCAGCTAACTCGGGTGCATTTACATTTGTTTAAATGTGGATTCATGTACATAGTGTACACATTAATTTAAAAAATTACCAATATAAACTCCCACATTGGTTAAAGCCTCAGTGTCTTGGCAAACATGCCTGGTAATACAGGAGGATATAGGATTAATTCATTCTGCATTCTTGCTTTTAATGGAAGAAAATGAGACAAGCAATGTTGATGAGAAGTTCTACTTTAGCACAAATCTTTTTCAAAAATATAATACTGAGATAATTAGTGTTCGAAAGTTACATTTAACATTTATTTAATCACTTTTTAAAAGCATTACACTGCTAGACTTACTTTCTTTACGCCCTACAGCTGAGACTCTGTTAAGGTATGTCAAAGTTATCAGAGAAGATGGAATAACTTTGGACTGGATATAATTGATAACAAGACGAGAGACCTTGGACCAGGCAAAGATCAGAAGACCAGAGATGACTGTCCTTGTCTCTTGGGCTCCCCTCTGTCCTCCAAAAACATCCCTCAGTCGTCACGCCAACCTCAGTAACACTTCACTGTGCGGATGTGGTCCTCTCCTGCCGCGAACCCCGGTGAAAGCTAATTAAGAAATATCGCAGCCTTCTGCGAACTCAATTAAATAATGTTAATTTATTCTAATTTCAATTTGGAGGTAGTCTGAACTGAAGGAGGGGCTGTGAAAACAAAGTCTGGGAGAGGAAGGAGAGCTCTGGCCTCTGCCTCCCCCCCGGCACAGGAGCTCTCACAACCTGCACAACTCTATTTAATTTGAACCCTTTGATTAACACAAGTAATCACACAAGCCCTTCAACTGAAGGGGAGAAAGAAAACATCCATCTAGTGCTGGTTCACTTTCTCATCTCTGGAAAGAATTAATGTGTTAAAAGGAACGGGAAGTAGTAGGAAAACTGGTGTTAAGTTAGATTTTGGTAGTTTTTTACCTAGCTCAAAATAGATTTTGCTATTCTGTAATAAATACTATTTTAAAAAGTAATCAACAGTTTAAAGATCTACATGTACTAGCTGACTAAGTGTCTGCAACTTCAAGCCGAAGACAGCTTACTCTTACTTTGAGTAAATATGAAGATAATATAACTTCTTTGTTCAAACTTTTGCCCTCAGACAAATGCCAACTTTCAACTTTTCTTTATATGAAAATAAGGCAAATAATTCATGAAGCGGAAACTTGATAAAAATCCAAAGATCAGCGCATCTAAGTGTAGAGCGGTCTGACTGCGGAATAGAGACGGAGATGAAACAAAAGGAGGAGCAGGGGATCACTGAATTACTGGGAGGGGTGAAATCAGCCCCGGGGAGAAGAGATGGACTGAATCAGACCAGACAGAGCTCGCAACCCGCCCAACAGGAACTCCCTCTGTTCATTTACATTAATCCCACAGACGTTTCCATCCTTCCAGCTCCTTCACAGATGCTAAACTTAAACTTGACGTCTTTGAGGATCTATATCTCCCAGACAGGACAATGGACAGATACAGTGGCATGAGAGACACGAAGCATCCAATGAGAGCCACTTTCACCGACTTTAAGACAGATTTGAGATACTCACAAAAATAACTTCCAGTAGTTAACATACTGTATGTATATTCAAAGATATTGTGGTAATTGTGAATGTTTGATGGTGAGTAGTTAAAGAAGCCCACTTGAGTGAAGGTGAAGAAATGCACCATCAGACAGTGACCTAGAGAGTTGAAGCAATATTTCAACCATAAAATGACAATTTATGTATCAATTACCCACCGCTTGTTACGTTTTTGTGAAGAAAACTTTGTTTTTGTTGCATGCCTCCACAGTGAATGTAGAATCCAAAAAAGCTGAACATGCTTCATGAACTTAAGTAAACAGCGTTAAACAACAGCAAAACTATATTAAAACATTGGTTTACAAACTCTCAAAGGATTTGTGCAGTATAATCCGAGATCATGAACATGCATAATATTGGATTTTTATGCCGATCCCCAATATGCCGATATACAACAACTCATTTAGCTGATAACCGATACTAATCGATGGATATATCCACTTTGCCCACCTAATTATCGTCATATATATATACACACACACACACACACACACACACACACACACACACACACACACATGTTTGTGATATTGGCAGAAATCAGCATGTTGGCTGAGTCATTTTAAAGCCAATATCTGTCTATACCGATGGTGTTCACTAATTTTCATTAAAACATTACAATTTCAAACACGTTAATATAAATAGTCTCATGCATGGCTGTGACTGCCACACTTAGGGTGCGTTACTGGTAGGCAGAAATGTTTAGTATTGTAAAGTTTAAGTGAAAATGAATGTATATGCAAAATACTGAGCACATGACTGGATTAATAAAACTTGGATTACACTGTACGAGTTGTGTGAGAGTTTATAAACGGATGTTTTGTCTTGAGCCAAATGACTTCAAGACATGAAAAATGATTTCCTTTTTTTAGGATTCTCCGTTTACTGTAGAGGCGTTCTTGTAAAACAAAAGGGTTTTTAGGTAATTCAAGTCTTCACCATTGAGTAATATATATACAAATGGTCATTGCGGGTGGAGTATTGTATTATTTAACCTTCAGCTACTCTGGTCGAACTGCTCACTGTTCCATTGTGAAATACTCCAGTAGTACCGAAGAACCCCTAGTCTAGTATGTTTAGTGTGTATGATATATAAAGAGTACACACTCCTCACTTAAACCAGACACTGCTGTCTGAAACATCCGCAGATGCGCTCACACTGAGACTGACTGACGGCCACGTTTTGTCAGATGTAAACTAACGAGAGAAGAACCAAACAGAGGAACAGGTTCACAGGTGTCTCAGGCAGAGCTTGCACTAATTGTATGTTTTGTCTTTTGTGCATAGTGGAGAAAAAAACAAAAAACTTAAGAGACTAGAACCTCGACAGGCACTGCGTGTCACTGTGGGTCACACTGCATCTCCATTTACATCCTTAGACCCTGCATACTAAATGTAAATTTTCTAAGCGTTTGTCTCACATGTCCCCTGGATTGTCTAAAGATGAAAAGCCCAACAACTGGTAACCCATATGTTTCAATAAATGCATATTTCAGTATTGCCATCTTATCCTGTCCATTAACTTGCCAGTGCTGAACGTGTGTGCCACTGGCAGAAATCCAAATCTTCAAGCTCTTGTTAGGGCTTAATGTAAATCCAATCCATATGTGTAATACCTGTGTATGGAGTAAGTGGGAGCACACCATATGTCCTGTAGATGTCCCGATTTTTCACAGAATGGCATTGAAGTGGGTGGTTTTAATGCATTGACAAGGAGGATGAAACTACATCTACAAGACAAAGTTTAAAGCTAAATCTCCTGAGTGAATTCATACGTGACAAGGACACAAGAGATGGCTAAGCCAAAATATGACACTTTTCATTCTAGTATATGATACATTTATATAGATCTAATCATGATTTCTTTTTTCTTATATTTTCTTTTCCCAAATCCTTCATCCTTCACTGGTATGCTCTTATCTAGAGAAAACTATGTCTCTTTTTTGCTTTGGCTATAGTTATTTCTGTTTCTATTATGTTTTAATAAAGATAATTACAAATTTCAAAAAGTTTCCATAACTTTTCCCTAATATTTCAACCCTTTTCCATAACTTTACTGAAGAATTTAAAAAACGTTACTTTTCTCCCTCATTAGACATTTCCCTCATGGACTAGCTGCATGTGCCAACAGACCAGAGCGGATAATCCGTCAGTGTAATTTGGTGTGTGTTTGGGTTATACTAGTCTGTATGTATTTAATTCTAGTTAATCAAGGTTTTATGTCTGATCATTGTTCGGTGATGCAAAATAACTACAGAATTTAAATTTGGAATACAAGAATATATGTTGCACAGGCATGTTGTTAAGAATACATTTGAAACAGAAGCCAAAATAATATATTTTCAAAACTTTTTCAAACATTCTGTTAATTTCAAACCTATTTCAGGCCAAGAAAACTGTTTTTCTATTTTCATAACTTTTCCAAAAATTTCATGATCATGGGGAGCCTTAGATTATCAGTACATGATCACAGGAATATTATTCAGGCTCTGACCTTTACACTCTAAACTATTTGTCCAGTGTAACTATGGTCATCAAGCAGTAACAGCTTATGTTACCTTTGCACTGAATAAATGTGTAAAAATGTAAATGGGATTCAAGACATGCTAATCTCTTCCTGGTTAGCGAGGACGACGTTTCGTTGAACAAAACGCGAGCGAGACATTTTAAACCCTTCAGGGCAGGTTGTAAATGTGTAACTGCCTGCTTTCAATATATCAATTTCTATTCACATTCTGAGATTAGACTGCATGTGTGTGTCTTTATCTTGGTCCTACATACCAATTGCCCACATGAATAGTTGGTGGAAATAAATATACATGGTAAATACACACCTTGAAAGCTTTAATATGAGAGAGGTAGAGGTTAGCTGTGTTTTGGGGGAAGGTTATAACAGCCCCGGTGCATACTCACTGAACTGAGCTTTAGGCGTGCTCGAAACTATAAGAAGGGATACATACATGCATGTGAGCAGAGGCGCACATCTACACTCTGCACACGTCCATAGTGTGATGATGTGTTGGTTTCGTCTTGGCCTCTCATAGTGGGAATGTCTCCTCTTAATCCTCTCTGACTTCATACATTCAAAGGTCATCTCACAGCCTACACATGGCTGAGGCGTGTGTGTATGTGTGTGTGTGTGTGTGTGTGTGTGTCTTGGTGTGAATAAGAAAGAGAAGCCTATTCACACTCGCTGTATATGTCAACAAACCCTGTAGGCCTATCCCTGTTTACTGTGAACATCCTATCTCTCCTTCTACTATTCCCTGCCCATCTTCCCTCTCTTCCCCCCACTGTTCTCCTCTCCTCACTATCTTCCACCTATTCTCCTTCACTGCACCCCCCCCCCCCCCCCCTTCAATCCTCACCCGCAATTCATTCTTTGCATCCCTCCCTCCCTCCACCCCGAGCTCCGGAGGCAGGGGCATCTCTTGGCGAAGTGTGGCCCACCACAGGCCACTGGCTTTGGGTAATTAAAGTGGTTTAGGCCCCCTCACCCACGGTCACAGGCAACTGCAGCTGGGTGATAAAGGCACTGTGCCATAATTACATGGACGGCCAGCATCACCGCCCAGCTACACTACAACAGTCAGCTAGCCAGCTGCATGGGGAGGAGGGACCTGCGTGTGTCTGTGTGCGTGTGTGTAGAAGTAACTGTATAGAGTGTGTTTGCATGTGTGTGTGTGTGCGCAGGGGGTCAACACCCCCCTGTGATCGCTCTGCTGTAGTTAAGCCCCCTGTGTTTAAGCCCCACATAGGCTCATTGAGCCCCTACACACACACACTCATTTTTTAACCCCCACCCGTCCCCACACCCCCAGCCAATCATTCCCCACCAGTGGTCTGACTCCTGCTGTGAGTGTGTGTGACCATCAGCCATTTAATTAGACCCAGCCATGATTTACCTAATTTAAATAAATAAATAAACATACGAAAACACCCCAATAAACAAATACCTATATTCAAATGAGGAGCTGGGGAGTTTCATGAGCATAAAGAATGGGGCAGAAGATGGGATTGTGCAGGCGGAAAAAAAGCTAATGTAAGGACCACTGGATGTGGACACACAAGCGCAAACACACACACTCACACACACACTTACAGAATGCTTCAAGTCACTCACTTATAATAAAACATGCTACAGAGAAAGAGTCAGAATGAAGAATAGTGAGTAGACTACTGCCTGGAGTTGTTGAATTCTGGGATTTTAGTGTATGGTTTATGGTAAAATGTACTGTCTGAGTTACAATCTAAATCATTTTGACTATATTCTGTTAACTAATTGAAACTTTGGTCATCTGACAAACATTCCTGGGGGGTAATTAAAAACTTCATTCCTCCATTCATTGGCTGTAACTTATAAGGCTCTTAAGGTCACGGGGGTCCTGCAGCATCTGAGCTGTCATCAGCCCAAAGGCGGGGTACACCCTGGACAGTTCGCCAGATGATCACAGGGCGGACACATAGAAAAAAAACAACCATTCACACATAAATTAACCATTTTAGAGTCACCAATTAACCTGCATGTCTTTGGAGCGTGGGAGGAAGCCAGAGAAAACCCACACTGACATGGGGAGAACATACAAACTCTGCACCAACGGGACCCCCCATCCAAGGTCCGAACCTCATCCAAACCCAGTGAGAGTGTCAACTCCTGCTGTGAGACAACAGTGCTAACCACTAAACCACCGTGCCACCGATAAACAAAACATTTTAAATCCTTCAGTTTATGTCTATCTGCCATTTTCTTATGAGAGCCCGATCATTACTGTGCACGTGCAGCGCTCAACAAAGATGAGAAGGAAGCGAGATGGCTCAATACTTTGCTGCTTCCATCATTATTATAAGTTGCTGGATTTACTAGCATGTGGCATTAGCAGCGCCCCTGGATCCCCATAATATGCTGCTAAGAAGCCACGTTATTTTCACATCATAATATCTGATGTGCCCATCCCAATAATGTAACAATACACAATAAACACATACCAGCACCAACCGATATGTGTCTATTGTGTCAAGTATAGATAAACGGTCAACTGCCAAAATGTGTTCATCTTTGTATTTATTTTTGAATCATAACTTAGATTTATGAGAAGTTCAACTGCAGCTGACTGTGTTAAGGACATATTTGCCTCATGTATTATTGGGTAAGTTTTTGATAGTTGCTTCAGGAAAAAAAGTTCTTCTGATTCTCTAACTCACTACACATCACGCTCCAGGCTGCAACACACTGTAGTTTAGTCAAGCATTTATCAAATTTGTTGTTTTTTTTGTCAGGTGTGCCTGTGCACCTGCCATTGGGGATAGATTAACTTTATTACATTCAAGAGAAGCCTGTTTACCTTGGGGGAAGAGGAGGCCAGCTCTCTTCCCATCAATGCTGCGACCGGGCTGGGCCCGACTGGCTGCGCTCTCTCCCTGTCTGGGCCAGAGCTGGGTTTGGGAGCTGGCGCACTGGGGCCGAAGCCAGGGCTGGAACTCGGGGGCGGGGGAGCCCGCCTCTTCTGGCCACTGCCCACATCCACAGAGGGGCCGCCAGCGGGGAGCCGCGCAGGGCTCGATGTCCTTGGCTCGTAGAATGGATTGGATCTGAGAAAGGAGGTAGAGAAGAGGTGACAGACGAGACAAAAAGATGTCAAGTTAGAAAACACCTGGACCCTACAGAGTGCTGTTTTTATAAGTAATGCGCACAGTAGTAGTACCTGTAGTACCTGCACCTGTAGTATTATTTATCAGTCTAGATTGTTTTGGTGTGAATTGCCAAGTGTTGGAGATATCGGCCGTAGAGAGCGCCACAAAAACTACATTACAAAAACTCAACAGCTATGTCTCTTTACAGATCATAACCTGGTTATTCAAGATAATCCACAGACTGTGAGCATTTTCCTGTAGGAACTACTTTTTTTCTTCCTAACTTCACCTACTAACCCCATCACCCTGCAGAAAGAAGTGCGCATTTACTGTTAGCTCACCTACCACCACTGGACTAGCTAATGTCGCAGCTCAGCCGAGGATGACAGCATTAATGTTTAAATCTCGCATCTAATGTTGTCACGACCACAAGCCTCACCAGCCATCCATAAATGCACGCCTTATTCTGCACAGTGATACACTTGGTTGGTGTAGTTCGGTCGAAAGAAAATAGTTCTGTGGATTATGTAGTATCATCATTTATGGAAAGAGACATTGCTGTTGAGATTTCCAAAAGTATTTTTTTGGTGCTTTGAGCACCACAAGCTGAGTAGCATCTACTTCAAAGATACTGGAGAGATGGCATCTCTGTCAGATATCTCCAACACTCACACCAAAACAATCTAGACTGATAAATAGCATTACAGGCAAGAAGAAACACGTTCTTGATGTTGGGTTTAACTGTCCCTTTAATATTTACACGACCTTTTGCCTCAAAGACCAACAGTGTTTGTTTATATGTCACCAAAACTGTCAACATCACAAGAAATAACAAAAAAGTCTGGTATGAAAAAAAAAAGATACCGCCAAAGCCAATAATCAGAACTTTTTAAGCCAATCTTTGGCTCCAACTGCCTGTTGTTTCGTTAATCATGAGGAAATTGCAACATGGAAAAGAGAGTTTGGGGCAATACAATGAACCACACACTTAAGTGGAAAGGTAATAGAAGATGCAGGTGCACTAAGGTCAGGTCTGCATGACCTCATATCCTTACGGGCTGAGGTGGAGTACTGACAGACAGACAGGCCGGAGCACGAAGGCATACACACACCCACACACACACAGGCACTCTTACACACATACCAGTGTTATCAATATACAGGCATGCTTGTGGCACTGAAAGCAGGGGCACGGCCTTGAGACATTCACTCAACATGCAACAAGCAATCCTAAACAAACAAGAGAATTGGATGGAGAGGGTGGGGGTGAGAGGGAGAGTGAGAAAGAAAAAAAAGCTGATTGACTAGGTATCTGTCTGAAAGAGAAGGTTAGAGCTGCTCAGTGTCTATCTGACCGCAGAGCGATATGGAGAGGGGAAAAAAAGAAGGAAAGTGAAGAAAAGAAAAGCAGGCAGGCCTATAGAGCAGCTTTAACAGACCAGCGCTGGCTAAAAGACACGTGAAAGGGCTCCAGTCAAAACACTGCGCTGCCCTCTTGAACTTTCTATTCTGCGGAGAACTGCTCCTGGTGTAGGAGACGGAGCAAAAGAAACATGCCAGTCAATAACCTGCCTGTCTTTAGACAGCCGAGAGGACTTAAACATACGGCTATCTGAGTGACAGCTTCGCTCAACAGCCAAAGCCTACAAGTTTGCATTTACAATTTCGGCACGGCCACTCGTCTGCAGTCGTCTGTGCAGAGAGATCACCACAGAGTGAAAATTAGGCTTTCTGGCAAAATATTAAGTTGACACAAACGGGCCTGTTGAGTTGTTCTGCAAAACTGTATGTAAACTGTATCCATTTATTAGCTGTATACATCCCAGCTACTTAAAATAATAATTCATTGAAATCTAAAAATATATATTCAAAAGATCACGACATATTGCCAGATGCTAACTCCAACCTTCAACATACAAGTACACAAACCATTTATCCACCACTTCTGATCATTTATACATACTTTGCTACGTTTTAGACTATATTCCAGACTTTCCGGTCTTAATCTGTGCCTTAATTTCTCAATCTAATCTAATATAATCTAATCATTTATCAAAGCTCACTGTCACTACCATTTCTGCTTTTGTTGATTGACTGTTTTTTTTTAAATGGGAGACACATATTGAATTCTGTTCAATGATTTTAAACTCTTTTGCACATAACTGGGAATTCATCTCAAAATCTGGCTGAAGTGATGACAAACTGGGAAAGAAAAGGGGACAAAGAAGGAAGGCAGGCAGGATTAAAGAGGAGGGAAGTGAAATAAAAATGAGCAGAGTCTGGGGAGGAAGTTGAGGAGGATGGCAAGGAGGGAAAGTATGGGGCAACAAGTTGATAGGGGGCAGACGGAGGGAGGGAGGGAAGGAACGACAGAGGAGGGAAAGGAGGGAGACAAGGTTAAAGAATGCAGTGAAACAACAGGGCCCTTGTTCCCGTTGAAAGAGCTGCCTCGTCACTCTGCCCTGATGGGGGGCTTCAAGTACGCCTCTGTAAGGAGGGGTCTTACACGACTTGGCCTGCCGACAGTAACCAAGCTGGGCAGCCTGGATCTTTCCAGACTGCTTCCACTACTACTCACAGATACAGAAACCATGTCAGTAACCCCACTGTTCAGGAAAGTGTGTGTCTCTAAATCCCTCTAGCGAACAATACAACATACACTTCTCTACACTGACAAACAGAAACAATCAAATGTAATATATTCACACAAAATTATGCCAATGCATGTGAAAATGTAACAAATGCAAATCAAAGTAAGAGAGACAAAAAAAATAAATAAATAAACAGGACAAAACATGTAAGGGCTCACTTTCATCTGCCATGCCAGGATTCACACATTTCACCATTTCCTTTCAGCTGATAGGAAATATTAGAAGATGAAGTAAGGGGACATAAAGAAGGGATAACGTCTTACTCATCAAGCTCCTCCTCCTCGTTGTGAGAGGTGTCGGCGTACAAGTACTTGCTCATGTCGACAGGCCGCACTCCTTTCCTCTGCCTGGGTTTGGGGGGTTCTGGGTCTGGCTGGAGGTCCGTGTCCTCGTCTGGTTCATCGAAGGGGTTCCCTGGAACTGTTTCTGTCTCGGGTTCGTCCGGCTCGTTGAACGGATTCGAGGAGTCGTGGTCATAGAAGGAATCATCATCAACCCGCTGCCTTGAGACCGGCTGGGCAGAGGGCTCTGTTTGAACGAGGGGAGAGAGCACTGAGTGAATTTACAACAAATACTTTACAAGACTGTAAAACATAGTAACAATTACTAAACAGTATCATCTTTATTTGACAAGAGCTTTGGTACCTTGTTAACCCACAGGGTTAGAGAGTCGAGGGGAATAAAAAAAAAACAGAATTATGGACTTTCCTGTCTCTTTGCTTTCTCATTTTGAAACACCTTATAAAGAAAGAGCTGACCCACAAATCAACCATGGTTTTAATCAGTTTTCGACTGTTTTACTATGCTAATGTCAGTCAGCCCAGTCACCAGAGGAAAACACTGTCACTGAACACTTTTGACAATCATAAATATGTTACATGTGCGTGTTTCATACAAATCATATCAACGTTTCTAAAGAAAGGTTGTTCAGATTACATGTATATGAGCAGCAGGAGGTGGAAGGATGGTGGATGGCATTAAAACTAGGTGAGACATCTGTTTTTTCACGAGACATTTTGGTATTTCTAGCGCAGATTTTGGCACAGACACTGGGTGTTTATTAGTGAAATATCGCAGCATTTCCAGGTGTGTTTGTAACACCAAATCCCAGACTCCTACAGACAATAAGGTTCAGATTACACAAACAAACAGGCGTTAAAGTGGTAGCTTTGTGTGTGTGGGAGCATGCCACTCAAAAACAAATAATCCATACTAATACACCTGGCTACTCAGGTGGTCGGACAAAAATATTGGTTTAGCTGTCTGACTGAAAGCATTGAAGCCTTTCTGCTACAGTTACACATGACTACACACATTCAAGGTTTGTGCACGTCCAAAACCTTTAACTTGTATCACCTGTCTTCTACCGACACCCCCGAAAGTAAACACTTTTATTGTGTTCACATTACTTCAGAATGAGAGCCGAAATAACTGACAATATCCGTCCATCACAATAAAATTGGGTTGAATATATTCTTATAACATGCCGAACATACCTTCTTCATCAGGATCACCAAACGGGTTGAGGTGGTTTGGATGAAGGTCGTCATCGGGCTCATCGAAGGGATTTGTGCTCATGGCAGGAGACGCTTCCTGATCCTCGTCTTCCAGGAAGTTCAGCTTGTTGATGAGCTCTGTTTCCAACCAGTCAAACATCAAGTCATTAACACGAACAACAGAGTCAAAACTAACAGCCACAGAACGATACATTTACCAAAATGAAATGAAAACAAACATCCACAAACCCAAAAATACCAACATCTGCACTTTGGAGTGAACCATGAGCATAAAGACCATTCAGTCTTGTGTAAGTCTTCCCTCTTACTGGGGAGCGCTGCCTAAACTTCTCTGTGCTCCACTTCAGCCCACTTCAATGCATGTGCCGCAGTGGCATTCTGGGAAAATGTGTGTAGTATGGAGAGTTACTGTGGGAGACAGTGAGGGCCATATAGAGTTGCTACGGAGATCCTGACCGAAAAGGCAGAGAATTATCCACTTTATCTTCATCATCCTCACTGTAGGCTCAATCGCATGCTGCCAGGGTGTGGGTCAGTTTGAAAAGAAAGTAAATGTGTGTGAGGCAGATGCCAAGAAGTGCTGCTGAGTGCTGCGTGAGAATCTGAGCAAAGAGAAAAAGTGCTGTGTGTCCCCTGGTCTATATGTAGGGTGGCCAAGTGAAGTGGCGGTGGCTGATAAGAGGTGCAGCACTTTTCCTCTTACTGACAACATTCATGACCCATTTTAGGCCATGAGAAGTGCACATGTGCACTGATGTGTATGTATATCTGTGTGTAGCATGGTTTGTGGCTGTTAGGTGAGTAGAGTAACTGTAAGCTCGCTTGTGTTTCCACACAGTTCCTACAGCTTACAGCAAGTGGAATGTAAGACTTTTTCAATGTCACTCAGAGTGAAAATTTAAGAATGATTTCACTATAACCAAAATTGGGAAGAAAAAAAACCCCAAAAAAACCACCAATTAATTAGTGTTAAGGAGATTTTTTGCCTAAAGATTTAATTTGAAATAAAACATTCTTCCCAGTAACGTATTATTTTGAGATTTAAAAATGCAATGTCAGAAAAAGAAATTCATGTGTCTTAGCGCTTTTAAGACTTATGAAAAATGTATTTAAGACATTTTAAATCCAATCAAAGCCTTAATATAATATATTTTAATTCAATGCCTTTTTAACACATCTAAGGATCCGTGGCGACCCCGGTCCAAGTTACAGGAAAAGTGGAAAAACTTGAGGCCTCTAAATAAAATTTTGGGTTTGTCACGTATGACAGAAAGCCACAAGATTTCATTTTAAGCAGTGATTAAATATTTACATAAGTAGTTACCCAAAACCAATGATGAGAAAATAGCCAGTGAAATTATGCTGTTTAATATTTGTAGCAGTAACATTGGGCTGGACAGTTAATGAAGTATTACACTAGTGGAAATACTTTTTTCCCCCTTTTTCCCCATAAAACTGGGTTATCTATGCAGAAGAAAGATGCAAATAATTTTGAAGTTCGTGCTTCATGACTGGGAAAAATGCATGCATACTTGTCTGTTTAACACAATGGTTTTAAACCATATCTGAAGTGAGAAATAGGCAACAGGAAGACTGAGGCACAAATTAGAATGAGAGAAGTTTACCATTATTTATTGACACATACGGCCCGCTCTGTTATGATACAAAGCTGGTTGAAAATCAGCAAAGCATCCCATTAATCGAAACATTATTGAAAATTAAATATGGTTAAGTGCAATATCCAAGATGCAAGAGCTGCAAATTTATTTTGATAATGGCAAAATACATATCAGTCACATTATCATTTCTTTCATTTTTTTTTCAGTGAATATTAAATGCAAAACATTTCACTTAAGTCATATAGCAATCGCAGCAACTGTAAAAATAATTGCGTGTGATCTTTTAAATTTTTTTTTTGCATTTTGTGCAGCCCCATTTTCAAATCAAATAGATTGACACCTCTAATAAAATGCTGATGTTGCATCATTGCATCTTGCACTGGATTACTTTGTCACTCTGAAGTGTCTCACCAGTTTGAGAATACCACAAATCCCATACACAGATCAACTGGAAACAAAAACCCTGAATTCCAATTTGAAAACAGAACGACGTTTGTCTTTCTGAAAATAAGGGTTTTTTTTGTGTTTGTTTGGATACTGTTTACCTGGTCTGGTTCACTACCAATTGCAGTAACAGAATGGGAGGGGCAACACTGTCAGAAAATAAATACGAAAAGAATAGAAACCAAAAGGATGAACACCAACTGATGTGTTCACAACACCTTGTACAGCACATCACCACACGGACCAAGATCAAGTGTAGGATCACAGAACCACAACACGATCACAATACCAATGTCAAGGAGGACTGGGGGATGGGGCGATTGAGTCAAAGAGAGAGAGAGAGAGAGAAATAAAAAGAGAAGAAAGCTGGAAAACTAGGGATCGGGAAAAATAAATTCATGGAAAGAAATTTTGGTAATGAATGGTGACGTAGAGGTGACAGAGTTCACAAGACGGAGAGAGAGGAGTCGGGAACACAGGATGGGAGAGGTGAAAGAAAGGTGAAAAAAGACCTTGGGAGGAAGCGGCAGGCTTAGCGGTTGCTTTGCGTGCTCGCTTAAGGACACCATCATCATCATCATCATCCCCATGTAAGCAGCTGAGGGCATTCAACTGGTTTACTATCTCTGTAAACGACAGGGCCATACAGGAAGGGAGGAAGGAAGAATAGCAGTGAACAAGGCAAAATAAGACATCCCATCAAGAATATCCACACACACGCTCACAACACACAAACTCCATTTAATAACATACATATACATACAAAGAGTTTAAAGGAGTGCATGTGTTTTTGGTTTGTAGAGGAACAACTTGATTAAGAGTATATCTCCAAATACATATTCCACACGAATATTTATGTCCAGGGCCATGTCTCTAAATGCTGTTTTTCAAACTGCATGTTTTGGTTAACTGTACTAGTATTGCCAGAACAACTAAATGGCCTTCTTGAGAAGCTGTACTTCCTTGAGAGAACGCTAACTGGTGAAGGCAGGAAAAAGGACCTTTCAGTTTACATTTCATGTTTTTCAATAACCTTTCATAGCTTACGTTGCTCGCTGGTAGGTAACATATTTAACACCTAGGCAAGTGTCCACATAGAATTTTTTTTAGCACCAATGTCTTTTTTCAGTGGTGACATGAGGAGCGGGTGAATGCGGCTGCATGCCACCACCTGAAGAAAAGGTGCTGCATCCAGAGTCTTTTTTTCAGAGCACTCCGACTTTTTTGTGCAACCGCTCCGAGTGCACATAGCTGAAAATCTCTGAACTTTTTAGAGAGGCACTGATGTAGGAGGTAATATCGCACCATTATGCTCCATCTTTGTTCTGTTTAAAAAGCACAGTCGTGCCTTTGCGTAAAAGCGCCGCATCAAGGTCTTTGTAAAAGAGACAGCTGAATGAAAATGGATCATTGACGTGACAGGCGTGACGTTTTGACGAAATGTTATGCGAGCAACCCACAGCAGAAGATTTCAAAAGCAGCAAGTTAAAATTAGTGACTAAGAAAAAGAAAAGTGGCCAAAAATGTCCAAAAAATTAGTAAAGCAATAAGGTTTGGGAGCTCCTTACCCTCTGAGTAGAGGACAAGATCAGCTGCCATATAACAGGGATGTTAAATAATAGGGTTTTTTTTTTTTCGGTGGGCTTTACGCCCCTTTTGCCTCTGCTTCCAGTGTTGTGCTTTTATCACTGTAAGCATTGTACGCTTGCTGTTAGCTGTATGGTTAACCCCTTTAGCAGAGCATTACGTTAGCTACCTAACTATCCTAATCGTTAATTTCAATATAGCGTTCATAGAAACAAAGCCCACGTGCAACGCTTCATCAAAAAAGTGCTCTATGCTGGGATAAAGCGCAAGCATCTTTCCAGTGCTTTTCTGCGAGAGAGATATGCTACATGGACACACACCCTTACACAGAAACACACACAGAAACACACACACACTCAAATTCAGAAATACCCACAAAATATATATTCATAGAGATGTTCAATACATCTTTTTTAGTTGTAATATATTCTCTTCTCATGATTTACATACTTTAAGTAAAAGATAAAAAGAGAACATATGTTTTGCAGGGTATGCGTTGGTTAGCCTAGTGTTAGTACTGCTGGCTCGTTTGGTACGTAGCAGAGAGTGGGGAGGTTTGGCAGCGTGGCCAGGCCTTTGATTCAGAGAAGCACGCTAGTGAAGCACCGCTGTAGGCGCTCAATGCATATACATATAAATGAGACAAAGAGCAGGGAAGGGAAAAGAAAGGAGAGAAAGCATGAAGCTTAACATGAAGAAAAGTTGGATTAAGCAAAGCAGAAAGCACCAGGGCCCATACATAAGACCACAGAAAGAATCCTCAGCATGTATGGAGCCACCGTCAGTCGACGTCAAGTCAACAAACACAGGAGGAAAGTAAGGAACAAGGAGTAATGAAGAGAGGGGGAACGCAAAGCAAAAAGCTATAGAAGATAACCTGAAACTGACAAAACACTGTAAATGAACCCCATGAATTTATAATATAATGTATGTAATCATGCACACTCACAGAAAAAGAAACTTTGAAAAACAACAGAAATTTAAAAGAAGAAGCAAAGTTGATGCCCACTGAAGCCTCCTGGTTATTCTGGTCTGGGTGATTATTCAGCAAGGTTGGAGATTTTATTTGCCAAGTAGTCAGTTTGGAAAGATGGAAGAGCATTTTACTGGTCAAGCTCATTTGCCAGCAGACCGACTTACCATTAACAAAACTTTGACTGACAGCACAGGAAAAAGTGATCACTTAAAAGCATGATTCCAGAAAAGCAGTGATTTCTTCTGCTGCATACAAAACCATACATCTCTCACCTGTCAAAGAAACAAAAAGTGCCCTGTGTCACTCACCTGTGATCTTTGCAGCCTTCTCCTCCTGGTTAACCCTGTTCTCCTCGTCCTCCTCGTTCTCCTCCTCAAAGTCGTCCAGGTTGCCGATGTCAGCCTGCTTCATGCTCATCAGGCTGGCCAGGCTTTGCATGTCCTCATCACTACCATAAATACAACAAACACAGACAGAAACTCATGTTCAGAGGTACAAACAGCACCCAAAACAGATGCATTTAATACATGTGTAATAGTTTAAAAAAATAAGACAACCTTTATATTCTTATGGTAATAACACACCCTAAATAGATGAACAAACAGAGGAAACATAATGCACAAAAGGAAGAATGAATAATGAAAATGCATCAGTGTTGTATTTTTAATGTGCCAGCTTAAAGGAAGAGGAACACCCACAGCTCTCACCCACATAACTGTTTGTGACTTGTGGTGTGGATAAGGTCAATCCATTCAGAGCTGATCAGATTGTTGGATCTGATCAGCTAAGTAACTGCAAACTTTTAGACCCAGCAAAACGGTTAAGTTTTACTCTCAATGCGCCTGGATCTCTACAGCTCCATCTGTGCCCAGAGTACACTCTACACCGTGGTGCAATAAATAATCATGGTGGGCCGCAACAAATATATGTATGTTTAGGAAACCCTGAAAATCAAATTTAAGGATTATCATAGCCTTCCATCCTTCTCTTTCTGTCTCCACCTTCAAGTGTTGTCAAGATACTGAATTTCTAACTTCAATATAACACCTCGAAAAATATCAGTATTCAACATTATTTTAGATACCATAAGGAAATACTGACATTGAGGGCATACAAGTTAAATTCTTCATTACAAGATGAATAAAACAAGACTTTAAGATGATCACAATGACTTCTTTCTTGGTTAAAAGCAGAGAAAGCAGAGTGAATATACTAATCATGAACAATAAGAGAAAGTAAGAAGTGCAGTTGTTGCCGGTGTATCACCACTGCAGAAGTGATGAGTATTGAAGTGTTGAGTATTTCAGAATTTATATGCATCAATAAATCTTTTTGACAACACAACTGTTTACCATTCAGACCTCCATCTCTACACTTTACCATCAAAATCACCTTATACGTCCACGTCACTTGTCACATTTTAAGCCTTTGTCTCTCATCTCCCCTCAGCCTATCCTCTCTACTCTTTCTCATCCACTGGTTGTCTCTCTATTTTCCACCACCACTACTTTATTCACAGACGCATCAACTTCTACAGTATCCCTTGTATTTTATGTAGTCTCTCCCCCTCTGTCCCTCAAAACCACCGCTCCATCATAATCAATGTATTCTCCTCTCTGTTCTTTGTGTTTGGTGTTTCCCAGGCCCAGAGGCTCATTTGAACTGGTGTGATTGAGTTTGTTTGTGTGTGGTCGACATCATTCCCCGAAGGGTTAACAAGGGTTACGCGCCATCGACCCGCCATCCGCGCCACAACAAAGGCCTTGTTGCTCTGCTCCCGCTCAGTATGTGTGTGTGTATCTGCGGCTGTCTTTAAATGAAAGTTGCTGCTATCAAATTAGAATGAATAACAAACGGCGAACACAGTGATTGAGAGTGTGTGTCCTTAAATGAAAGTTGGTGGTATCAAAGACGGATATGTGAGAATGAATGAGAAGCTGCAAACACTGTGTGAGTGAGTGAGTCTGTAAATTAAACTTTGTGCAATCAAAGAATGTAGGACTGTGTGAGAAATGTGTACATTTTTATGTACATACATTATGTGTGTGTATATACTTATACATCTTTATTATAAGGGTACACATTCAGTCGAACCCCATAAATACCCAGACAGATTAATGTGATTCCCTTCAGACTGAGGACATCACGTCTGGTCTATCTCTAAAAGACTCGCAATTAAAACTTCAATAACTGCCAGATCAAAAAAGGCCATCCAGACAAGTCTACACCTCAGAAAAGACAACAAAAATAAAGACAAGTTACATGAGGGCCGCCATAGTCTAATTTGTCCCACCATTGTCTCAGTGGAGCTGGACTGTTAATTAAGAGCTGTATGAAAACACTGTTGAGTTATTTATAGAGCAGTAGCGACAGAGACGCGCAGCAGAACGTCAGACGCATTAAAAGTGAAACTTAACCGTTCATTCTGCTGGGCCTAAAACTGTCTTTCACTTTCAAACATCTGCAAATACCTCCTCTCATCTAACGATGTGATCAGCTGTGAAAGTATTAACAGATCAATCATCCACCTCAGGAGTGACATTCAGCTGCGAAGGAGATAAAAAGAACTCTGCCTGCTGTGCTGCATTCACGGACCCGCAAAAAAGGCCGGATATTAGAGTGACACCACAGATAGAGTGACAGCCCGCTCCATGTCAGACAGCCCGCTCCAGCACGGAAATGTGTGACTGCCTGCTCCAGCGTGCAGACATGTTTGACCGCCCGCTCCAGCACAGACCTGTGTGACAGCCCGCTCCAGCGCGCAGAAATGTCGGACAGCCTGCTCCAGCGTGCAGACATGTCCCACAGCCCGCTCCAGCGTGGATATGTGCGACAGCCCTCTCCAGCAGACAGATGCAAGTTAAACGTGACTTTGATCTTTGACTACCAAAATCTAAAGGATTGAATGAGTCTAATCGAATGTTTGTGCCAAATTTGAAAAAAATCCCTCAAGGTTTTGTTGAGATATTGCTTTCACATGAATGAGACAGACAAGGTCACATGGACCTTGACCTTTGACCACCAAAATCTAATTCATCCTTGAGTCTAAGCAGATGTTTATGTGAAATTTGAAGAAATTCTCACGACGTTCTTGAGATATCGCGTTCACAAGAATGTGCCAGATGAACGTACATACAGACAACCCGAAATCATAATGCCTCTGGCATAAAAATAAGAAATGGTCTGACTCAGGACTTACGTGGCCTTTCCCTCGCGGAGGAAGATGCAGGAGAGGGAGAACTGCAGCGTGGCCGACACCACCTTCTTCGACAGGGGCTTGAACTTGAGTTTGACGTCTGTCTGTGTGGGCATCGGACTGGCGTACTGTTTCATGTTTATACTGCTGGTGGCCAAGGCCTTTCTCCGCCCTGATGGAGACTCCTGCAGAGGGAAAGAAAGATAAAGCACATGAATGTAGACCTATATTACTCAGCTAACAGTGCATAGCATTGACACTGCAGGGATCAAACGGAAAACCAAGGAACAGGCAGCAATTTTAATTTGATGTGAAGATTTTATCTGAAACCCAGTTGATTTTGTTGATTTTTTTTCGTTCACTTTGTTCAGTAAAGTGCAGGCTGTGCGATTAATTTCAGCAATGTACTTTTATCATTATCAATGACTGGTGATTACAAGAATCAGATAAATAATCGTCTTTTTGGTTACTGTAGGTTGGTAAATCCAGGACAAGCTAAAACCTGTGCCCTCCTGCAACCTCATTGTGAATTCAGTTGTGAAATCCTCCCTGATATTTCCTATCAAAGGTCCGTGCTGAAGCCATTTTTGCTGCACTCCTTTTCAGAGATGTGCTCTGGGCCAGGGGCTAGCAGTCAAATTGGAATTTGGGAATATGCCACAGACCAGGTGATAAGAGTTATAGAATCAGTGACAGTGTGTGTGTGTGTGTGTGTGTGTGTGTGTGTGTGTGTGTGTGTGTGTGTGTGTGTGTGTGCGCGCGCGCGCGCGCGTATGTGTGCGCACACACACCAGAGGACAGTGTGTGAAAAATAAGAACTGCCGGAAAGCCTTGTCACTGACTGCTAGATATGAAAACTAAACAGTTGGGGATGTTCCAGCCTTTTGTCTGCCCCCTCCCCACCGTCACCACCACCACGCTGTCGGTGAATAGCAGACTGGTTCCCCTCCTTGCTGTGATGATACCACTCTCATACCATGTCCCTCTTTTCTGTTGTGCCTCCTGTTTTTACAGATTCTGTTTTTGTGATGGTGAAACCGTCACATTTCCCTGGTGAACTGATACGTGTTCATTTGCATGACGAGAGACTGAATCCAACGTAAGGATCAGACACTGGGCGCACATGTCCCTTCACAGGCGATGTGGAATGAGAGCAGCAGGCAGCGGTAACACACACATGCTCTCTCTTTAAAACTGCCTGCTCTCCCTTTTTAGTCACTTTTTCACAGCATGGATGTCTAAAAACAGCATATGTAACTGCACACACACTTACACACAGAGATACACACACACACTTGTGTTATTATACCACGGAAAAATACCGTCTTGTCTGAGCTGTGAATAGAGCCCCGAGGATTCATCCTCTCGTGCGCACAATGCCGAACAAAGCAGAGCAGCTAGCTCTCTTTCACACAACACCAGTTTGAGAGCACATATACATATACACATACACTCCGGCGTGTACGGTAGATAAAGCGATACAAGCTCTTTACATTGCCTGTTTCCTGATGTCTTCACACACAAAAATACACACACATACACACACACACACACACACACACACACACACACACACACACACCTCAGAGGTTCTGGCTCTGTGGGGAAAACTCAATCTCAGCCTTATCGCTGAGGACCGCAGGGTATTCGTTCACACACACACACACACACACACACACACACACACACACACACACACACACACACACACACACACACACACACACACAGAGTTGGTATCAGCACAGAGTGGTAACGCCATTGGTAATATAGTGAGAAACTATGTAAGCTCCCAATAGGGTCTATAAATCTGTGGGCCAACCAAAACTTACTAACACTGCATGTAAATGTTAACTGTGATTGTATTGGCAAGAAACTGGTGATATGACATCGATCACATGAGATGGGTTATTTAATAAATATATTGTGATCAATTGCAATACTGTAAACAAGGTGATATCTTGAGATTTTTTTAAATGTAATTTTAGGGAAACTGTCATAGTATCAAGACTGTGCCATCATATGCATGAAAAGATGTTAACTGTTTTTATGCAATCAGAACAGTGGGATCTTAATTTGTAATAATCAAAGTCCCTCTAACACCCAACACTGTAACACTACTTTGTGTGCAACTGTCAAGACTGTAATTTTATTTGTCACATTTGTCCATCCTGAGAGAGGGATCCAGCCTCAGCTGCTCTTCCTGATGTTAATACATTATTTTCCCAATTTAAGGATATTTTTTGGAGGAGTTTTTCCTTATCCACTGTGAGGGTCTAAGGACAGAGGCTGTTGTATGCTGTAATGCCCTCTGAGGCAAATTTTTGATGAATTGCTGCCCTGTGTGCTACATTATGAACAAACTATGAACAAACTGAACTTACGGTGCACACCTTGCATATAGCCAATTCAATTACTTAAAGCTACAGTTGGTAACTTTTATAACATATTCACTGAAACTGTCACTATACCTACATAGCAATACATGAGACAGATCATCTGTGAAAAAACATTACGTTCCCCCTCCTCTGCATAGTGCTTCTAATGGTATTTGCTAAAATCCACCACGACTGACGAAAAACTACCAAGTCAATCACTGTTTCTTAACTGAATTCAAACTGTCAAACTAGGCAGTGCTGATGAAATGAATTAAGATTCTGTTACTTTATTGATAATTTCTCATCTCAAATGTTTTCAGAAACATATTTTAGAGTTATGTAGAATGAGAAAGTGTGTGACTCCAGCCGGTGGACTGTGGTTTTGATTGGCTCAACTGTTTTCAACGTGGCAGCCAGGTTACAAACTCCTTGCTTGGATTGTTTGCTTACGTGTGGAGATTAAAGGAAAAGTCATTAGGAGCACTTCAAGGAGGAGGAGGAACATGATTTTTTTCACAGATTATCTATCTCATGTACACTGCAGAGGCAAGTTTCAGAAAATCAGCAGCAATCATTGAGACCACGGCATTGGTCACTGATTTGATTATTGTATAATCATAAAGTTTTGCCAAATAAAAACCACAATCTGATGAAAACTAAACCGCTCTGGTAAAACTTGCCAGTTGGGTTCTCTCCCACCAATGTGCTCACTTTTGCTGTGTTTTTAATTTTTCCTCTCATAGCTGAGATTTGTTGAGTTGCACACATAAAGCAACTTTA
The DNA here is from genome assembly GCF_008729295.1 of Plectropomus leopardus. Classification (NCBI taxonomy): domain Eukaryota; kingdom Metazoa; phylum Chordata; class Actinopteri; order Perciformes; family Serranidae; genus Plectropomus; species Plectropomus leopardus. The sequence goes on along the minus strand of NC_056477.1, from coordinate 4,683,110 downwards.
AAAACAACCAATGGATATTCAATAACTGATTTATAACAGCTCATTCAAAGTATCTATTTATTTAGTGAGCTGTGGAGCTGAAGCAGTTGGCATGTGGGAGCAATAGGGTCGAAAACAGCCTCGTCAGTGAAAGGTTAACAAAGTAATAGCTTCTTTCTAAGTGCATCTGTACAAGACATAAAACCTAAAATTGCCCCGGCAAAGATGAGGAGAATCTGTTTCTCTAACCTCTGTCCCTTTCCATCCTTCCATCTCCCACCGTACATCTCATCTAACCCTCCCATCTCTCCATCTCTCTCACCTCGCTTCTTGCTCAGACCAATAATTAAATGAAAAAACTACAGAAGAAACCAACCGAATGACTAGCGAGACCACTTGACATTTCATGCTGACATTTGAGCCTTGTCGCTTTAGCTGGGGAACATAATGACGTATCATCGCCCCGCCACCACCAAACCCAGCTTGTCCAAAGAGCAGCCCATCAGGAGAAGAGTAAGATGGGGGGAAAGAACTCTCCACCTCCTATCTCTCTGCAGATTACACCCCGGCTATTATACTAAGCTAATAGCGCATGTAGATACGTTATGAATGAATTTGCTAAATGCACCAAACACTTAAGAAGAGGGGATTTAGCAAAAAGGAGGATGGGGAGGAGAAGGAGGGAGAGGGATCTTGAAAATAGGAAATACTTAAGGATATGCAAATACCCCGGCGCAAGAATGGAATAACCGTTTCAACAGATTTGAGTAGGGACAGCAAACAATGGAAATCTGCTCCATTTCCCCGGATGCTGCTTGTCAATCAATGTGTGTGTGCATGTGAGTGTGTGTGTTTGACAGAAAGTGTGGGGGTGGGGGGGCTGGGATTAGGGTGGCTGGGAGTTGTGACAATGTGTAAAATGAAAAGGAAGGACAATACAGAAGTTTAATTTATTACAGAGAGGATAGGACTATCAATATGCTCTCTCTTTCCCAGAGAGCGACTAAATACCTGAGTGTGTGTGTGTGTGTGTTCGTGTGTGGTGTGTGTGTGTGTGTGTAGAGGGGGCACAGCGGGAGAGAGATGAAGAGAAGAAGAAGGACTGGGAAAGAGAGAGAGGATAGAAAGAAAGAGGGAGGGGTGATGGCTGAATGCTGCCCCCTAGCTGCATCTCTGTCCAACTGCAGAGCATCATTCACAGACCAACAGTTAGCTCTACAGATGTCCCGATCAAGTTTTTTTGCCGATCCGAGCCATTTAATAATGAGTATCTGCCAATATTCATACCTGGTTAATACAGCTGCACAATGCACACATCAAGTACTTTAAAGTTGATAAAATCCACCCAGAGTATACGCTTGTCAGTTTGACAGCTCCGCAATGAAATAAAAGAAAAAAATGCCAAACAATACCTTAAGGATTATTTGTTTTTTTATTTTTGCAAAATAACAAACTAAACATAATTTTATACTGCTCTTATTACAATTCCACTAAGTGCAGCATTGTTTTCTATAAAAAAAAACAAGGTAAACAAACTAAAATGTCTTTAGAAAATGCTCAAAGTACTAGATAGTGCATCATTTGTTTTTCATCGAAAAAGTCAAAAAAAGTCAAATATGTCTTTAGAAAAAGCTCTCAGATTCACCAAGTGCAGCATTCGTTTTTCAAAAAAAAAGTAAACAAACTACGATGTGTCTACAGAAATTGCTCCAAAATCCACTTAGTGTAGCACTGTAATAAAAGTAAACACTATAAATGAGAAATAGAATCACGATTCAAAAACAAAGTAGTGCTGTGGCTGATCATTAACAATCCCAGTCACAACAAACAAAACTGGTCACAATTCCGCTTATCACAGCATTATAGTAAGACTAGTTCACTAAAAATAATCTGCAAAAATGTAAATTCCTCTTAATAGTGGTGTGGCAGCTTCAGTTGAACATGAAAAATATCACCTCCTACCTACTGGAGTAGCAGTATTACAATAAAACCTGAATATATGCAGAAAATGGTGCTCTCTGTGTGACACCTGTGTGACGGCGGTCGTAAACAAAGAATTGGGCGGGGTGCATGCTAAAAATTACAGATCCCAAACAATTCAAAAATGTGGTGATTGGGTGCAATACCAATCCCTCAGATCCTACCAGGACGTCTCTAGTTAGCTCTGACTCACAGCTTTGTCCTACCCTCACACCAACCAGGTCACATGTGACAAGACACATGAAAATGACAAAAACAGCAATCAAACCTGCCTACAGTCACTCTGCACGCAGTTTAATTTCATAAATGACGATGAATGACTCATTCAAGAAGTGTCACGTGCTTGTGTTAGTGTACCAGTCCTGCCCCTCTCCCCTGGTGCCAGCTGGCCCCGAATCGATCCACAGATGCTCCCCTGGTGGGGGGGCAGGGGTCAGGGCAGGAGGGGTGCCCGGGGGTCCTGCTGAATCCCTCTGCCCCAAAATGCCAATGGGACGGGCTGAAGGAAGGAGGGGAAGGGATCCTTTTGTCACTGAGAGATGGATTAATTAGGCTGAGTGCTAAAAGAACCTGGCTTCTTTGTATAGACCTGGTCTGACACACACACACACACACACACACACACACACACACACACACACCAATCACCTAATGGCTTTTTAAAACAGATCACCAATCTATAGTTTTCTAATTTTAAGGGTTAATATTCCAAAATGATCTCTATATATAAACACTTTTACTAACAATTCACATGTCAACATCATCTATACCTAGACTGACCAAGATCCCAAATTTCTGGTGTGTAACTACAGATACCTGACAATTGCAAAAGTACAAAGATCCATTTTAATTTTGAGTTATTGTGACAACTTTCTTGCTCTTGTCACTGTTAACAACACGTCTGGCACGACTGATTTGTCAATAACTGAAATGTGTGTGCCGATGTTTAGTATGTTGTCGAGAGAGATGAAGATAAAAACATGGCCTTGGTTTTATGATGAGAATGATAAAAGATGAGTCACCGGTTTCACGTCAAGCAGATGACAATCTGTCTTAAGCCTGCTGCCACAAAACAAAACAATCCTGAACTGGATGAAAGGGACAACCTGAGGTCAGTTACACTCAGACTACATTAGAGGCCTTTACATTGAAGGAGTGTTTGTTTTCGCAATAAGGTAAATTTTTCTAAACTTTTGCTCTACGAATAAAGTAGAGCCAAGTAGTAGAGCCAATACGTCCGAGTATTATGACATAACACAGTGTTTTCATAGTCCAAACCACGAAGGGAAGCATTATTCATCCTTCCAACTGAAGTCAGCGAATACCAGACCTTCTCCTCACATGCTCACCTTTCACAATAAAAGCCTTGACACATGAACTATGCAACTGCTTACCAGACAGATCTCAAATTCACTCTGAGCATTTTGCTAAAAGCAGAGTACCACCCATTTTCATGCACAAAATTTAAAAACTTAACTTTCAAAACTTTACATGACTAATTTTAAGGACCCTTAAATATTTTTTCCTTCTTGTCCCACTTGCACAGGCTTTCCTCAAACATATCAGATTCAAACTCTGTTCAAACATGACTTTAGCTAGCCAGCATACATGAAAAGAGAGACGGAACAGAAAACAGAGAAACATACTTGATGGAAGGAAAAACATCACAAATCGACACAAATTACGATACTTGCATGTTTTGTTCAGCAAGATAATCTTCATAAATGAACATCACTTTTAGAATTTTTGAAGCCTAAATGCAATCGCCAGAGGTAAAAAACTACTGCTAGGCTATAAACTAACAACACTACCGTTATGCCGCCACCAGCTGTGTTCGGTACAGTTTGGCGTGATGACGTTCTGTAGCCTCATTTAACCACCTGTTAGTCACCGCATTTTTTAAGTCACATAAAAGCTTCAATGTTCACAAGTAGGGTACTTACTGATGTATTTTATGTCCCAGAATACAACATGAAAGTCTTTTCAACTTGTGTTAACCACAGACCAAAAACCTATTCAAATAACCACATTGAAACGAGGAAACTGGAGGTGCTGAAATGTTAACTCATTTCTGGGTTTTAGGACTCATTACTGGGGTACTTTCTGGAGGATGGAAAAGAAATCATGGCACATTGTACTGTTTTTATTTCCTTGAATCTCTTATTTCTCTCTTGTTATAAAATGTGTTAATTGTAAAGTTGTGTCAAGCGAGTTTCGGCCTCAAGGTGGATAATGTGGACACAGTGACTTCAAATATTCCACTCCACACTAAAGTGTACACAGGCCTTTGTAATTTGTATTCACACGGATCAGAAAAAATAAAAGCCAAACTCAATTTACCCTATAGAATAACCCTGAGGTAGCACCGATTAGCCCTCCGCCCCGACACCCAAAATCAGCTGGCTCTGGTTGAATTCAGCAGTCAGCAGATTGGAGGTGGGGGGGCACAGTGCTATTCCTCTCGCCTCAAGGTCACAGTTATTGGAAATGGAGACATCCAATGTGCTCACATCTCTCTTTGAATCCGCACACAATGGAGTGATTCCTCTGTGTCAATTTGGCCTCCCCTGATAACTGATAAGGCAGGCCTTTTTACATACCACCTATGAATACCGCACTATATGCGATATAGACACACACACACACACACACACACACACACACACACACACACACTCAGATTAAGACCAATTTATTCATCTGCTACTATTATATGTGAGGATTTATTTTTTCTCCCCGAGCAGTGTGTATTTTTAAAGGCAACAATGAACATAAAAGGCATGCAATACTATCACTGCGGTTATGTGAATTACAATAACAATGGTTTTAATAATGGAATGAACTGTGCAAATGGCTTTCATGTGTATTGTCACATGAACACACACACATGCAGTCTCTCTTGCACACTGGCACACACATAGTTAAAAAAAAAAAAAAAGGATTTCTTTTCACTAGAACCACCTCGTGGATCAGATTGAACTTAAACCCCCCAAAATGGGAACATCTTTCACTGACCACCACCTCGTCCCCGGAGGGGTGTAAACAACAAAAAAAATGACAAGGTTGACAAACAATCGAGGGAAAGTGAGAGAAGGAAGTAAGAGAGGAGAGAAGATTAGTCACAACAAGAGCAGGATTAGGCTTGTTTAAAAGAAAGAACGGCAGATTACAGCACAGTGTGTGCCGTAGTTTTGGATGAATATGGTTTAAAATGACACTGAGCTGCACACATGGAGTCCTTTTTGTATAAAGAAACTGGATATGGGACAGACCGCCATGCGCCTACTGCCAGGCACAGAACAATCAGTGCAGGCCTACATTCACAACACAAGAGACGGCGATGTCAGGATAAACACGCAGTCACAAACAATCACTGTGTGCTAACAACTGGAAACAAAAACTCACAACTGGGACGACTCTGAATAAAGACGCATAATACCAACAACTAGTATAGTAGTTTAAGAGTAGCCAAGCTGTAGCTGAAACAGACCTCGGACCTCATTGTGGAGAGGGCCCCATAAAAACATTTTTGCAAGGTTTCGTTTGATCACAGAAGGTGCATACTTCCATTAAAAGGATGTGTTTAATTTGTTTTGTGTATTTTAAATGAGACCAGTATTTTTAAAATCAAATGGGCAATTGCAATCCTCGCTATATGTTTAATGGTACCACAGTAAACTTGTTCTTTTCATTAATTTCAACTGACTTCTTAATTGATGACACATCTTGCTTCTGATGCCAATTATCTGTTTGTCAGGCAGGAAACTCCAGTGATCACATATATTAATGATCAGTCAACAGAAAAAACATGTCCAAGTATGTGTTTGTAAAACAGAGAAAAGAGACGGAGCCAGTTAGAGAGAGAGAGACAGAAGGGAGGAGATGAAGAGAGGAATGCCTTAATGCAGGGTTGCCTCTGATGGCAGCAGATGAAAGGAGGAGAGTCACAAACCAAGCAGCCCTTAAAAGGCCTAATCCTAACTGGGAGAGGAGGGTGGTTTATTGGGGACTAACCTCTTGCTGACTTGCAACCCAAACGCACACAGAAATACACTGAAGAAGTTTCACAATCCAGAAGTTCTACAATATTTCTAAAACCTCTCCAGATATTAAAGCTACCATCTTTGCATCGAAGAGCCGACAGACTGAATGATATTATTGAATATATTAACAAGAAAGAGCCTTAAAAGCTGTTTTGCAGCATGATGCACATGACATCAAAACAGCTTGAGGAAGAGGTTTAGAGCTGCAACAATTAACTGATTAGGCCTAATTGTCAACTGTTATATCAATTACCAACTAATCTGATAAATAATTAATCGGCTTGAGTATTTTTTTTTAAGGAAAAAAAAATTAAATTTTTGATTCTTGCTTCTTAAACATGAATATTTTTCATTAATAGTTTTCTTTGCCTTTCTATGGCAGTTTGGGTTGTGGAGAAAACAAGACATTTGAGGACGTCATCTTGGACTTTAGGAAACACTAATTTTCTGCTATTTTCTGACATTTTATACACCAAGCAACTTATCAATCAATCTTAAAAAATAATTGACAGATTAATAAATAATGAAAGTAATAGTTGCAGTCCTAATGAAATCGTTGCTATGATGACAACAGTAACCTGTGGCAACACTGGGGCTACAATTAACAATTTCATTATCGCTTCATTTATTGGGTTTTTTTTTAATTTAATTAAGTCTATGAAATGTCTGAAAAAATAAAAACGACAATACTGCAACTTTCAAGAGCCCGAGGGGCATCTTGTTTTGCTCAATTAACTGTTGAAAACCCAAGTAAATTATAGAAAGTTATTTAAAATGAGAAAAGAGGCAAATTCTCAGTACTGAGAATCTGGAAGTAGCAAGTTTGGCATCCTTGATTTTTAAATAAGAAACAATTAAGTGATTATTACAAGTGTCTTGAATAATCATTTAAACAACAACTGAAATCTGTCATTTCCAGTATGTTCTCCTAATTAGTCTGCGTCATAATTCATAACCAGAGAAAATGCTTAGATGGACACTGAGGCCGTATCTCATACACTCTCTTTCTCCCTTCATTTCTGTCCCTCCCACCCTGCCTCCCTCTCTCCCTCTCTCCCTCTCTCCCTCTCTCCCTCTCTCCCTCGCCTTATCAGTGTGTCCAGGGTGCCCTCCTCTCTTCGACTCTGCGGGTCTTTCTTTTGGGTGGCCCTCAGTGCCCCCCGCACACACTCAGACCCAGAGCATGCACTTCAGACAGGGGGCTAATGGGAAAATAAATTACCAGCAGGCAAAAGCCCTGGCTCTGCACTTCTGCTGGAGAGAGAGAAAGGGACACGGGGGGTTTGGGTAGAAGAGGGCGGGGGGTGGTCAAGAAATGGAAAGAGAGAAGGGTATAGAAGACGAAAATGAAAGACAGAGAGGTGGAATGCAAGGAGACTGGCGGAAAGAGAAGTAGAAAAGAGGGGAAAAGATGGAGAAAATGAGGTAGAGGGGGTGATGGAGAAAGACAGAGCCAAACGGGGGGAGGGAGGGAGAAAGATAGGTCGACGGGATTATAGCAGGAGTTCATCCCTGGTCTATGAAGTGCCTGCTCATCACTTTTCCCACCATTTCACCATCTCTGGCCATCACAGAGGCCTAAAATGGCCAATAACATCACCACACACACACATTGAGCCAATACCCCCAGCTACTGTATCTGGGATTGATTACTCCCCCTGCATGAAGCAGCAGTTCAGATATCAGGACGGCAGATTCACCACGCCGGCAGTGTATGTGTGTGTCCAGCAAAATCAGTTCCCACATGTGTACACACAGAAAGTTGGACAGATTTGAGTGCATGAGAGATGTTGGAGTGCTTGTGTGTGTGTGTGTGTGTGTGTGTGTGTGTGTGTGTGTGTGTGTGTGTGTGTGTGTGTGTGTGTGTGTGTGTGTGTGTGTGTGTAATAATGACGATGGTTGACCACCAAAGTTCTTGTGAGCTTTTGCCTCATTTTATAGTACACACTGACACAGAAGACACACATCTATTGCAGAAAGCTGTATTAACTAATATGTTTTCGGCAGAACTCGTGCTATACCAACAAAATCTGGCTTAATTTGTCACTATGAAAGCAAGACAATAAACTCCTGCGGGTGCTAACGAAAGACAATACTGGCTTTTAGTCATACAAAAGTTATTAGAAGTGTTTTTAACATGCTGAATAAAATGTAATTAAAGTTCTTTTATTGTAAATCTGTATCCTTTATACTATTTTTTATGTTTATTTTATTGCTTTGTAAAGCTAGTTGAATTGCCCTGTTGTATGAAATGAGCTATACAAATAAAGCTGCCTTGCCTTTCCTTAAATTGAAGGGGAGACAACGGCCTTGAAATCTGCAGTAGGTGTTTAGGAGTGTGTTTTCTAGGAGACTGCTGAACACAGCTGGAAAGCTTTTGGGGTCATTTTTTTGTCTTGTGTAGACAGAGACATTTCATTAAACATAGGGGAAAAAACCCTTTTTCAAAAACATCTGTTGACGCGTAGACAGTGCCTCGATTTCAAGGTAGACAGGTACAGTGATGTGCAACTAAAATAATAATTCTTAAATTGCTAACACCGTATTCTGATTCTCCTCCCATCTTGTTTTAGCGTCACTACCAGATAACAGAGAAAAGGATGCTAAGAAGCTCAAGGGTTCAGTTGATAAAACTCCTAACAAGATCTCAGTCTGGATCCTCTTTACTTCACAGATATCAAATGATGATTTCAGGTAAAGACAACACAGGGACTTTGGGGAATCAGAATCTCTGTATCCACTCATTTCTCACTTTAAAGATGTTTGTTTTAGCTGTTTTAGGCAGCTGCTGAGATCTGACAGAGCTATGATAGGGCCCTAATCCAGAGCAAAGCTGATTTGCTTAAGGGTGGTGGGGGGGGGTTAAGATGGCCTGTGACAAGAAACAATTGCCCCAAGTGAGAGTCTGCCTCTCTCCCACCCTGCTCCATGACAAAGGTGTACTCTCCATGCTAAGTGACAAATCTGGGGAGACAAAGAGCATTAGCAGGGTGATGCTCTGCTTCAGTGCCTCTGATTGTGGCCAACTCAAAGAGAATCTAATATGGATTTTAAAAAGAGGAGAGGGAGAGATTAGAATGAAAGAGAAACAATGAACACCTTCTACCAAGGGGGAATTAGTGGAGGGATTGGATAAGGAGCTGGTGGTGTGTGTGTGTGTGTGTGTGTGTGTGTGTGTGTGTGTGTGTGTGTGTGCATGGGTGAGCACTTGTTCTTTGAAATTCTTTTTCCACGAAAGAACAATAGGGTTTCCCGATTCTGTTTATGTGCATCTAGATGCGAGACGCACTCACAAAAACACAAACAGCCCCCTCCTACATCAGTGTGTGTGTATACTGAGGGTGAGACATTTAGTCTGTGGTCTTTGCCGGAGTGATTTAGAAATGTTGAAACAGGAGCATAACCCTTAATTTACAGATTCATAGTGGACTCATCACCAACTAGAAGGGTGCTTGGAGAGCAAAGAACTAGCTAAAAAACTCTATCTTGCAGTATTCAGTCCCTTCAGGGTGTTGCAAGCTCAAAATTTAGCAAATTCAGCCAATCCAGTAAATTCTGTGCAGCCTTGCAATTTTGTCCAATCACCGCAACTTCACCACAAATTTGACCTCTTAAAACGGGTAAAATTCATTGTAAAATTGCATGCAGCATGTACTCAGCTTCTCTCTCTCTCTCTCTACATTTACTGTAGACTACCGCTGCAGGGCCGCATCTCTGCGACTGGGACACGGATACACACACAGTGACAGGGCTAACTGTTAGCACCACACACTTAACGATACCCAGTGTTTATTAATGGGTTTAAATCTAGCTGCTTCAAGTGTGTTCAACGTAGTTTCTACTTAGGCCATGTCTACAAAACTGTATGACTGTCCTGCTATCGTGAGATGAACAGAAAAAAATGCAATGTGATCTTGCTTGATAAACCAATATTGTGTTGATCATAGTAGTGATAATACAGTATATTTTGAAAGACAAGCAAAGGGTGATTTAAAATCAGTCTGAGGGTCACAACTGGCCCCCGAGCTGGACTTTGGACTGGTTAAGGTGCTCAGTGTTGGATGTTAGCTGCTACTGCTGTGTTAGCTCGTGCTAAGGGTCGCCATACTGCCTCCAAAGGTCTTCTATTAACTGATAATAAAGCAGCTCAATACCATGCATATATTTAAGATTTTGTGTTTATCCGTAGCTTTATTCGTTATTGTTTCACCTTTGCTTAAAGAGCTTTCCTAAGCAAATCTTGTCAAGTGACACGCCTGATACAAGCCCCTCTCTAATGGTGGAAATGTGTCCTTCATCACATTACATCAACACCTATGGGTGTACACCTTTACTGCAAGACACCTCGAATTCCTGACCCCATCCTCTCTGGGTGCGGTATTTCAAGTACAGATTTATATCCCAAACAGAGACGTAGACATGTTTGGGGATCAGTCTAACTGTCAGTGGCTGGGCTTAGCACTGGCATCAGAGCACATCACAAGACCCTATTCATTGCCACTTAGCAGAACAGTCGCCTCAGTTTGCCAGTAACTCTGTGTGTGTGTGTGTTGTGTGTGTGTGTGTGTGTGTGTGTTCACTCCCTAAAATGCTCACAGACAAACACACACGCACGAATTCACTGCGAGCGGATCTTGACGAGATAATGTCAAACGAGTCACCCTACACACAAGTTTAACCTAAGTTCATCACAAGCCTCTCCACACATATTCTTTCGCCACCAGCGCCCCACACACACATTGCACGTATCTACCGAGCCAACGAGCCGCCCACGCAGGCCCAGCGGGTCAAGCTTGTGGATAAACAGGGGGATTTGCAGAGGGCAGTGTGTTTTGCGGGCCACACAGGCCTGTCTCCATCGCGAGCAGCCATCTTAAGTCGCACAGAGGAAAAATAAATAACCGAGAGATGGAGATAATAACTGTTCCGCTGTCCAATCGCTCCTCACGTCGCACCAGAACTGTCTGACCACCCATCAGCGGTGTGTAAGCCATGACACCAAAACAAGGTGAGAGGAGGATGAGGACAGATGTGGAAGAGGCTGATTAGAGCTGACTGAGGAGGAGGGCAGGTGACAGGATGTGAAGTCATGAAGTGATAGAGGGCGACCTCAGAGGTGACTGATAACAGAGGGCGTGGCAGCCAATAACCGACGGCTGAGGGCCTCCGAAGAGATATCAGGACTGAAACTCTCAGAAATTAGGGGTATGCCATGTCATATCGTCGGCGATAATACTGGTAAATTTTTTAATATGATGAGAAAAATGAATATCGTAATAATGGCAATATTTCACCATATGACAGCATTATGACACATAATGCTGTTATTATTTGCAAACTTAAGAACCGAAATCAATTTTGTTCAGTTTTTATCGAATATTTCAAGGCGAACTACATTTTTGTTGACATATACAACATTAACACTCATTTTATTGCAATTGAATGTTTTTGAAATAAATAATAAATCATTGTAAGTATTTTTGTCGTATCGTCAAGAATGTCATTATTGTAAAAATACCCTGAAATACTGTTTTATTATTTTTCAGCCAAATTGCCCACCCCTATCAGAAACTATTTAAAAAACTGAAGACTTAGTGACATGTACTGGAAAATGGCAACATATTAGAAAAGAAGTTCACGACCTCGTTTGTATTAATGTTATGCAACTTGTGGGTCTGTACTGGATGTGTAGTTGCACATCAGGTTTTGCACAGAGCACAATTTAAAGAAGAGAAAGTCAGTGAGTGACATGACGTTTACAAATACGAGTCACACACCTTGAACAAATAGCATTTCAGTCTATCTCCTTTGTTTTCCTTTTCTCCTCCTCTTATTTCTTCACTTCACTGTTGTTCGTTCGAGGCTCATCTTACACCAACCCCCCAAAAACCTGATATAGTCGACACCTCTGCTGAACCTTGCCAGCATGTGTGTTGTAGGTGAATGCGTGTGTGTATGAGTGCTTAGGTGTGTGTGAGTCAGTGTGTCTTCTGGGTCAGCTCGGGGACAGGAGGCAGTAACAGGAGGAGGTGCGGCCTGTTTTCTTGACTGGCACGAGCCTGTACAACAGAATGGAGCTGGCAAACCCTGCAGGGCCGGACATTCTTGGTCTGGGACAACAGCCATCATCATACTGTAACATAAATTAGCTTCCTTTGAGTTCACATCTTGTCACTGACATTTTAAAAAAAATGTCTTTTCTTTTTTGGTCATTGCATGTCATAAAGGCTGCCAGCTGGAATCAGAACACGGACTTTAAGATTATGTGGTATGTGGCATAAACTTACCAGAATGCCCAAGAATTTCTGTTTAAAACACCCACTATCAGGTCAGGCTTGCCCTATAAAAAATGGTATGGCACACAAATAATGAAACAAACTTTATTTAAGCAGCGATGGATTTAGTTTACACAATTATTTGCCTCTCGTAGCAAGATGTGCACTGTGCATGTGCTTGATAGACGCATCATGGGACATGCAATGCTAAATTATGCAAATTAACGCAAACATGTCATGCTAAAGTTTTTTTTGTTTTTTTTTTGCTGCTTCATACAAAAAAAAACTTGTTTTCATTTTCCATGTCTAATGTTACCAGCCACAACTTCCCCTTTAAAGCCTCCTGCAGACTGTGAGAATCTTTTAAGTTCAGTGCAAGCTACACTGTGCAACATGGATCTAATAAACTTGGGTACATCATCAAGTTTGATGTATGCAGACTGTGCAATGACATCACCTACTGAATCGAAGGCTACAACCTACGTCCATCAATGTCAAAACGCTGTCGGAGTGCGTCATCCATCTACGCTGCTGTAGTGGTGAGAGAAAAATTTAAACAAACAAATCAAGGCTGCACAACAGTTGCCTTTATGTGTGTTGGCAAAAATCTGAAGAGGAGGAGAATGTGGACAACGTCGTGGCTCGGGAAATGGCAAACTTGGCATGCCAATTTTGCAGTGAGAGCTCAAAGTAAGTATGAGCATCTTCAAGCATTTAGCAGTGTGGCGCTGATCAGTGCTTCACTTTATGGTGCATTTCTGTTGGCTGTAACAGTAGTCACAAAGGCCAGCCTTGAACCTCTCTCACTGTGGGAAGAAGGACCGCTGTTTAAGAGCCACGACCAAAGATATCACCATGTTTCTGTCACGATGGTCATCTTTCCTCTGAGACAGCCCAAATCGCAGTGTATACCGGGCTTTAGACAGGTTACATGCCCATGTGAAGTAGTCTGGTGACCTCCTACACTTAAGTCACAAGTCTAGAAAGGTAATGTTATAATCAATGTTAATCAACGAAAAGAATCTCACAGTCCAGTCCATTACAACCT